>NW_004949103.1:10738606-10752250 GCF_000317375.1 Microtus ochrogaster
GGGATGCTCCTCCTAGGTGCCCCCACACTGACCCATCTAGGAGGTGCCTCCTTATGTGTCTGCAACCTAACATCTGTGTTGATTTGTGCTTCTCCATCCAACTATTCAAAGGTCTGTACTGACATCAAAAAATAATGTTTCTCATATCATGGGCCTGGGCACCAACACACACATAATTTTCTTTTTATCGAACCATTTGAGCATTAAGTGCAGACATCCTTTACTCATAAATAATTCCATCTATATTTCCTAAAATCTAAATAAATACAGTGCAATGATCAAACTCAAGAAATTAATATCGTCACAGTCCTGTTCTCCCATCTACAGACCTTACTCCAGTTTTCTGGCGATTGTAACTCAGGTCTTCAGGCTTACAGATTGTGCACTATGCCTACTGAGCCATCCTCTTGGCCTACAGTTGTGGGTTTTAGTAGTTTCTCATGATGCAGGGCCCAGGTTACATTGAGGCTGTGCAGTTCTTTCATTTCTTTTAAACTAGGAAGGTCTTGGTCCATTATTGCTGATTATCTTGCTTAATGACACAGATTTCATTAATATAATTTCTCTCAGTTTAGACTTCCCGATATTCACCTTCAGATTTGGATTGCATTCTTGGCACAGGTCAGTAAAATGATTTCTGTCCATCCTACAGAAGACCCACAGAACCCTCTCCTGTTCCTATTGGTTCCTATGGGTGGCTCCCAACCATCTGCAGTTCCAGCTGCAGAAAATCCAAGACCATCTTCTAGACTTTAAAGGCAACTAAACTCATGTGCATGCACCCCATATAGACCACATGCACACATATAATCAAAAACTTCATTTAAAAATATAGTGGATGATTCAATGGTTTTCAGTATATTTGTAGAATCATAAATCATCACCATAGTTCCAGTGCATACTCATTACCCCCTCCCCAACAAACCCTGGATCCATTAGTCTCTCTCCCTCTCTCTCTCTCTCTCTCTCTCTCTCTCTCTCTCTCTTTCTCTCTCTCTCTCTCTCTCTCTGTGTGTGTGTGTGTGTGTGTGTGTGTGTGTGTGTTGCACAGACCTTAACAACCACTCATTTTCTAGATGTTTCTACTGATATGACTATTCTGGATATTCCAAAGAAATACAATAATAAGTGCATGATTATATGATCATAATTTTCCATTTAGCCTAATGTTTGCAAGCTCATCCATGGGTGTAGCATTGCACCTCAATCTTCTGACCTTTGTAGATAGACCATCACACTGTTCCCCAGCTATATACCCACCATGGACTTATTTTTAGTCTATATTTTTCACATAAAGAAATCAAATCTATTTCCTTTTTTGTAAGTTGCTTTCATCCTTGATTTTTTTTAATGGCTATATTGGTATCAAGTCCCATGACATCATCCCCCTGTGGTGGAAATTTCCAGGCTTCTCACATCAGACCATGCCATCAGTTCCTGTGATCTCGTGTTCAGGCCATTGTTAAAGAGGAATCAGTTTACAGGATCTGAGCCAAAAGGTGACGTGTAACCATACCCGCTTTATGATCCAATTGTTACTTCTCATAGTTGAATGGGGTTTTTATCCCTGAGAAACTAAGGCCCATTGCAAGGGCTGGCAAGTCAACACAGTCAGCACCCTCATCTGAGCTTCTCCCCTAAAAGAGGCGAGTGTCCTAGTCATTGTTCCCCACAGAGGGACAATGTGACAAAAGGCTAAGTAAACAAGCTTTTCCATGAAGAAGTAACAGCCTGGTTCATTACCACTCTACTGCTTCCTTCTTGCCCTGTGTATCTCAAACAGATGTGGGTCTGTTTCTACTTCTCTCCTGGGAACAGTTCAAATATATTTAAAAGCATAGAGACTACAGCGACATAGTCTATGCGCTGATTGGTGTGTTTCAAGATCGTCAGCTTGTTCTAGTCATGTTTCGACCAAACCTTGAACCCCCTCTCCTTTGACAAGATGATCTTAATGAAACGCTGCCACCTGCTCTGTGCTCCCCGGGACCCAGCTATTTCAGCTTCGCTCTCGGTAGAAATCATGGGAGCATTACACTATCTCTCATGCTGCTGGGCCCTGGGCACACACAGATAAATATGACATTGTTTGGAGACAGAAACACAAATAATTCATTGCATCATAACCAAAGGTTGGGCACAGGACCAATCGCATCCTGACACAGCCTTGCTCTGGCGGTGGTAGGTTTATAAAGAAAATCATTAGCAGGAATCACATGCCGGGGTGAGAGGGAGTGTCTAGGCTTGCGTGGAAGTGCTTAGCTGACATTGTTCTCAAAGTAAGAAAGGGATGGACCCAGTTTTTGCAGTGAGATTGGAGTTGACCAAACATGTGAAAAGTGGACCACGTTTCTGAACTTGGCCAGGTGTTCTGGGCATAACAAACCTCCCCTAAGAAATGCCTGCTACCAGGCAGAATGGGGAAGGAAAAAGATAGGGGATATTTCACAATTCAGACTCTCTTCTCAGATAACCAACTCCACGTCAAGTTAACAATCCCAGTTAAGTAGGACAATGAGTGACATAACCCAATGCATTTACTTCAGATTTCCTTACAGCAAATCAGAAATAATTTGTTTCATGAGTAGAAATGGTGAATCAGAAAGAAAGTAGACAGGAACTTTGAATATTTTTGGATATTGCTGATTTAATTTTTAAAATAACTGTGCAGCAGTTTTAGCATTGTGTGATAGTATCATAAATATATGTGTTGTCACTGTCAGAGCAAAGTCAATCCATGACACTAATTCGGATTAATTCATAAGGATTCTGATGTTAAGTACCTGTGAAAACTGAGGTACTGCAACTGGCTTCCCCACTAGGGGGAAGCAGTCTACCGGCAATCTAAAGCCTAGGTTACAGGATGGCTGGTTGAACAATAGACATTAAATCATAATTCTAACATGCTAAATCCCACTTTCTAGTCTCAGTTGAGTAAGAAATGCCCCTTTCACATCCCATGTGATTTTTCTATGTATATTAGGGGTCACTTCTCAGGGTGTTGCAGGACCCCAGAAACAGAAAAAAAATGTAGAGGTCTGACAAATCACCCATCATCAATGGGGTCACATAAGGAAGTCTTTCTGGAGGCAAACAAGAAACCTGGCACTGGAGAAATTCCCAGGAATGCAAGAGACTCCAGCTAAGACCCTGAGCAATAGAGGAGAGGGTGCCTAAACTGGCCTTGCCCTACAGTCAGACTGATGAATATCTTAAATATCACCATAGAGCCTTCATCCAGCAACTGATGGAAACAGAGGTAGAGATTCACCTCTGAGTCTTTCTGATCTTCTGCAGCAATGAAGGGATCTAAATGACAATGCATCAAACATAAGGTAGATCCCAGGCTGGGTACCTCTGAAAAATGACAGGACTCATTTTGCCTACTAATGTCTATCTTTCTTGAGTGTTACTATCATTCTAATAACATTCTAATAGCATAAAACCTGTAAGATGCAAAATTATGAGAAGAAAGCAAAGTTTAAAACCCTGATTGTATTTTTATTTATTTTCTTAAATCTCTATGACTAGTCAATACCTTACGTCATTCAGAGGAATAAAAGAAGTGGAAGGTGTGTACAAAGACTTATTTCATTTCTAGGAACCAAACACAAGGCCTTACTCATGTTACACAAGGGCTGAACCACCATTAAGTTCCATCCCAGGCCAGCTGAACTGTCACAAAAAATTAATTCAGGTTCACTGAGAGACTGTGTCCAAAAATGAGGTAGAAGTTGAGAGAGGAAGGCCCTGGTCTCCCGCATGCACACAAGGGCACAATCAACATACACTGCACGTGCACACACATGGAGGTGGGGGCCGGGGTGAGGGAGGAAATGAAGGAGAGAGGGTGAAAGGAGGGAGGGAAGACGGGATGCAAGAAGGAAGGAGAAGCCAAAAGCAAGGCCACTACTCAGTGAGGTCGTGAGCCCCCAGCAGCAGCAGACGACCTGTAGACAATCACACATCCTTGCAGGCAGGCACTCTAGATCTCCCTGTGCCTGTAATGCCCTGGTGCACAATGTGGTGCTGTGTGAGTCACATCGAGACTGACTGTAGTTCACTTGCTCCTTAGCCCAGGAGGACCCTCAGCCTCCATGTTCCAATGTAAGTGCAGAATTACCTGCATCTGTAAGTTGATCAGTAGACTCTTCTAATAAGGACACCAGCCAACCACACAGATCTCAAGGGCTCAGGAGAGAAATGTGAGGTTGCCTTCTTCTTACTTGAAAGCTATTAAAAAATGGAGTCTATTTATTTTCTGAGTCATTCTCTTCTCAGAGGCCAGGTAGCATGCCCCTGAGCTAACACACTCACGCCCGCCCCTGCCAAATGTGTACTACACGATACACATCTCCTACACCTTCCTTTTTCCTTGGGTTCAATCTATGAATAGATTCCAGTGGCCGCTTTCATCTATGGCTGTATTCTACTCAACTCTTTGGAATGGACTTTTATAATTAGAACCACACTCTAAAGAATTGAGGACAGAGTTATCAAATACTAAATTGTCCTTAGAAAGTAACTCATAGTAGCAGATTTTCAGAGTAAACGTTAGAGGTTCTGGGAGAGTGGGTCCAGGATGAAACCTAGATGTCAGTATCTTTAATACACACTCAGTTGAATTGTGCTTCTGGCTTTAGCACACTCTGAGAAATGTGGTTCTGCCTATTAAAGATCATGCCAACATACACCTGAATCAGCTCCCAAGGAGTGAAGATGGATTAATTAACAACCTCAGAGACACGCTGGCTTTGTAAGCATTCCCATTGCACAAGCAATGCCAGTGGAACCCAGCCAGAGTAGAGCACAATGTAGTGTAAACCGCCTACTGAACTGCAGCCAAGGAAAATGCTCCCCTAGTGTGGAGGCTTGATCTTTAGTCCCTGCCACCCACAGTGGAGAACAGTGACTTCCATGACAGGAGAACATGTTCTCAAGACAGAGAAATGTCTAAGTTGCTGCGAACCCCTAGTGTTAACAAAAGGCCAGCAAACTCTATTCCCTTGTGATTCTGTATGTACATATCTATAAAACAACCGTCCAATTTTAATACTGGTAGAAGCCTCCATTGTACAAGGTTGCCAGTGATGCCATAGTTGCAGTTAAGGATATGGTGAAGGTATCCATATGATTAGGTGGAGGAAGGTAATTCTAAAAACCAATTCTCAGCTACTAGAGAAAAGATGAGCCACAGTTAGCAGGGTTATATCCACACCTTCACAGACACTGTATCAACTACACCCACCATGTTCTCACAGAAAACAAAAGTATACCAAACACTAAACTCTGCATCGGCCTTTGAAGATTGGGAGGAATCATAGCCATTGCCAGTTTGCTTGAGCCCTTTTGATGTGCAAATCTGTACACAAAGGGCTTTTGATGTACTGATTCATTCTTACACCCTTTATAAAGTAGGTGTGCTGTTCTCATACCGCGGTGAAGACTCGGAGGCAACATTCTACCAGGAATGGTAGGATGATGTTATAAAAAGAAGAGTGGGAATAAGGATGGCACATTCAGGGACTCTGTGACTTAAATAAGTGGCTACTGAGCCACACTGAAAGGTCATATTCAGGAAAAAAAAACCTGTAGGAGGCAGAGATGTG
Source organism: Microtus ochrogaster (assembly GCF_000317375.1). Lineage (NCBI taxonomy): Eukaryota > Metazoa > Chordata > Mammalia > Rodentia > Cricetidae > Microtus > Microtus ochrogaster. The sequence goes on from NW_004949103.1 coordinate 10,744,216, forward strand.
AGTTTAGCAGAACCCAAAAGCATCATTTTTCCCTGAGCAAACAGCAAGTGCAAAGACCCTGTATCAGGAAGCCCTGGCTTTTCCAGCAACTGTAAGGCATCAGTGTGGCTGAGCAAAGGTGGTTACTTGAAGTGGAGCAGTCAGATAGACCCAGAGTTGTGTGAGCTACTGTAATTCTGTTAAGCAAGTGGTGGAGAAGGCCTTGAGTTTTAAACAGAAGAGTGGTACGCATCTGCCCTCCTTTTCTACAGGGCCTGTGCAGATGACGTCAACCATGGCACTCTCTCTTGATGAGATAAAGATTAACCTCCACACTGCAAACCTGCAGGATTCTTCAGTTGCTGTTCTTGCTGGGTGGCTTTTTCTCACCCTCCCACCCTCTCCTCCGCGTCCTCACCACCTACCTGTCTAGACCACTTCCCACTCTTTTCCTCATCTGTCCTTGTGGTTATTCAAGGGGTGCCCACAGCCTGTGAGGGTAAGTGCTCTTCCTGGCCAATCTCCCTGCCTCCTTTCCAGCCATGTGCTCATGCTTCAAGCATTGGCACCACACCAGGATGGCTCCCCCGAGCTGCCACCTACTCATCTAGAAGTCTATTGCATACTCCCTCTTGGGTGGCCCAAGGTCTTTCAAACTCCCCAGCTTTCCTGAGAAAATCCTTGTCTCAGATAAAGGCAGAATATGTAGGGCCCGAAATACAGCTCAGTGGATGGAGTGCTTGCCTAGTGTACACAAAACCTGGAGTTCAGTCTTTAGCACCACATAAAGTCAGGCCCAGTGGCACATGCCTGCAATCCCAGCGTTCAGAAGGTGCCAGCAGGATAATCAGTAGTTCAAGATCACTCTTATATACAAAGCAAGGTTGTTTGTTTGTTTTCTGAGATAGGATTTCACTGTATAACAGCCTTGGCTGTCCTCAAACTAGCCCTACACCAAACCGTCCTCGAACTCACAGATATCTGCCGCCTCTGCTTCCTGAGTTCTTAGATTAAGTGTTTGACTCCACAGCCCAGCCATACATAACAAGTTTAAGGCCAGTCTGAGAATTAATGTTTAAAAACAAGGCACCTGCCTTGTCACTTAAGCTAGATGTCTATGACTTATCTTTATTTTTTTATTGATTTTCATTGAGGTTGTTTCCTAATTTTCTGAGAAATCGCCACAAGCTATTGGCTTGCTGTATATTGCCTTTATTACGTTTAGGTATGTTCCTTGTATCCCTGCTCTCTCCAAGACCTTTATCATGAAGGGATGTTGTACTTTGTCAAAAGCTTTTTTGGCATCTAATGAGATGATCACGTGGTTTTTATTTTTCAGTTTGTTTATATGGTGGATTACATTGACAGGTTTTCGTATGTTGAACCATTCCTGCATCTTTGGGATGAAGCCGACTTGATCATGGTAGATGAAGGTTCTGATGTGTTCTTGGATTTGATTTGCCAGTATTTTATTTAGTATTTTTGCATCCATGTTCATGAGTGAGATTGGTCTGTAATTCTCTTTCTTAGTAATGTCTTTATGTGGTTTGGGTATCAGGGTAATTGTAGCCTCATAAAAAGAGTTTGTCAATGTTCCTTCTGTTTCTATTGTGTGGAACAATTTGAAGAATATTGGTATTAGCTCTTCTTTGAAAATAGTGTAGAATTCTAAGCTGAAACCATAACCATTTGGTCCTGGGCTTTTTGGTTGTGTTTTGTTTTGTTTGGGAGACTATTGATGACTGTTTCTATTTCCTTAGCAGTTATAAGTCTGTTTAATTTGCTTATCTGGTCTTGATTTAATTTTGGCAAGTGATATGTATCCAGAAAGTTGTCCATTTCTTTTGTTTTCCAATTTTGTGGAGTATAAGTTTTAGGAACATATTGACAATTCGAAACCCGATGATTCTCTGTATTTCCTCTGTGTCTGTTGTTATGTCCCCCCTTTCATTTCTGATTTTGTTCATTTGGATATTCTCTCTCTGCCTTCTTGTTAGTTTGGATAAAAGTTTGTCTGTTTTGTTGATTTTCTCAAAGAACCAACTCGTTTTCTCGTTGATTTTTTGTATTGTTTTCTTTGATTCTATTTTGTTGATTTAAATCTCAAATTGATTATTTCCTGCCATCTAGTTCTCAGGCCTAATCCCTCACAAGTTTCAGACTCATTCCTGGACCCACAGAGGTCTCTGAATCCTGCCTACTCTCTCGGAGGTCCCAGACTCACGCTCAGGCCTGCAGAGGTCCTGGCTCAGGCCTAGTTCCTAGGAGGTCCCAGACTCACGCTTAGACCCACAGGGGTCCTGCCTCAGGTCTATTCCCTCGAATGTCCTAGATTCACACCCAGACCTGCAGAAGTCTCTGGCTCTGGCCCACTTGCTCAGTTCCCCTGTACCTGCTCCTGTGGAGTTCACTGCCTCAGGCCTGTTCTGGCCTAGCTACAGCTTATCTTTAAATCTCTTTCTCTCACTCTTCAAATTCAGTCCATCACCAAATCTATCTTCCAAACGGCAGGACTGTTTCTCATACCTCTTCTTTGCTTCAGCCACCATTAGCTCTTCCCAGAGTACCACCAAGCTCTTCAGCCACTGTGTTCTGCCTACCAGTCCTGCCCTATGGTCCCACGTCCATCCACCCTGCAGCCACAGTGACTTGCTCACATTCTTTAGCCTTTCCATGTGAGCCTTATCTGCCTCCTCTCTGCTCACTATGTCACGTGCACTGTTAAGGTGGCAGCTTCAGGATCAACACAAGAGAAACTTTGTGACTCACACAGATGAGGATCCCTTGCTTTTGCTCTGCAGTCCTTACTCGCTGCACACCATTGTGTTTTCCTTCAAATCTCCCTCCTCCCTTCTTGCATGATGTCCCGAGTGAAGGCAGCAATTGAGTCTTACTTATCTTGGATTCCCCGTGCTTTGATAATTACCTGCCATACAGTAAGTGCTATTGTTTGGATATAATATGTTCCCCAACACTGTATATATACTGATTTGGTCACCAGATTGTGGTGCCATTGGGAAGTGGTCACTGAGAACATGGCCTCTTCCCATCCCCTTTACTTCCCAGTACCATGGAGTGAATACCTTTACTCCAACATAGTCTCTGTAATGACATTCAAAAACAATGATGTCAACTAATCATGGGCTGAGACCTCTGGAACTGTGAACCAATGTAAGTCTTTCCTCCTATTGCTTTGGTAGTCTCAGGTGTTTCGTTACAGCAGTGGGAAACTAACTAGCACAGCAGGCTCTCAAGTACTTAAGTGAACACATAGCTCTCACATAACTCAGGACATCTTTGTCTGTCTTATTAACTACCATACCCTCAGGACTCAGGAACAGCATCTGGCACAAAGCAGTTATCCAGAAAATACTTGTTGAACTAATGGAGAATTACACAAAGTGAATTTCTACTCTGGTTGACAGAAGTGTGATAAATTACTTAGTCTGTGATGTGGTTTCCTTGAAAAATATCCCTTCAATTCTTTGCCCTGATTTATTTATTTTTATTAACTCCTTGAGAATTTCATACAATGTATTTTAATCATATTTAATCATAATGATTCCCTAACTCCTATCAGATTCAGTCCCCTTTACACACACACACACACACACACACACACACACACACACACTGGCGTGCAGCCATATGTGTGTGTACTCTTTTTCATCTATTAGGGCAATTTGTGTTGCCCATATATTCTTGGGTATGTGGCCATCTACTGGAGCATGGCCAACTTACCAGAAGCCAGATCAACCAACTCTCCTCTTAGCAGCTACCAACTACCAACTATTACTCAGTTAGAGATGGGACTTTTGTCAACTTCCCCTCCCCATGTTGTGATTCTGCCCAGCTTGAGCTTGCGCAGACCTTGTGCATGCTGTCACAATTGTGTGGGTTCATATTGCAATTATCTTGTTATGTTCATTGCTTTCTTGATGACTAGCCACCATCTCTTATCTTTTAAAAATTATGTTGACCTTTTTCACAATGATCCCTGAGCCTTGGAGTAGAGGGGAAAGTATACTATAGGTATTCCATTTCTGACTGAGTAATCCTTAGTCTCTTATCCTCTGAACCTTGATCAGCAGTGGGTCTCTGTGTTAACCACCACCTACTGCAAGAAGAAGCTTCTTTCATTAGAGCTGAGAGATGACATAATCTGTGTGCACAATGCCATTTGGAGCCAGTTTTATACTGTGCCCATTAGCATAATCTGTGTGTACAATTAGCAGAGTAATTGAAGTAGGCTCTCCCCTAGGGCCTAGGGCATATCTAGCCACAGGTTCTTTCAATCACAGCACCCATTACTTAGGAATGTAGCATTAGAAACAAGAAACCATTGAAGTAGGTCTCTGGTGAGGCACAAGCACATGAGTAAGGGGTGTACCAGTACACACATTCAGAGGCCAGAGCAGGATATCAGATGCTGTGGGATAATGCTCTTGTACACTATAAAGATTTGTCACTTGTATTGGTTTAATAAAATGCTGATTGGCCAGTAGCCAGTCAGGAAGTATAGGTAGGACAACCAGATTAGGAGAATTCTGGGAAGAGGGAAGTCTGATGCGGCCACCAACCAAATGCAGAGGAAGCAAGATGAGAATGCCTTACTCATGTGGCTAAGCGTAGATAAGAACCATGGGTTAATTTAAGTTGTAAGAGCTAGTTAATAATAAGCCTGAGCTAATAGGTCAAACAGATTACAATTAATATAAGGCTCTATGTGTTTCTTTGGGACTGAACAGCTGTGGGACTGGTAGGGACAGAAACTTCTGTCTAAAGTCAGATGTCTTCCTTTATTCCCTTGAGACAAGGGTTTCTCACTGAACTGGAAGCTAATCAGTAAGCTCCTAATATCTGCCTGTCTCCTCCCCCTAATGCAGAGGTTACAGGCTCCTTAAGTCATGCCCTCTGTTTTATGTAGGTGCTGGAGATTTGAACTCATGTCCTAGTGTTTACAAGCAAGCACTCTTACCCACTGAGCCACCTTCCTAGCCATTAATAGTTATACATGCTTGGTCACCCTCCCTCAGAAAAATTTATTTATTTTCCCCACCCTCTCAGAAGATCAGGTCTTCTACTTTAGCCAGCAGATTGGTAAGTCCCCAAATAAGAGGGTCCTGGAAACAGCTGGAGGAGGACGAAATACCCAGATGACTATAGGGGAACTAGGTAAAAAGCTAAAAACTGGGTTATACAAACCAAGCTTATCCCTCCCAACTTGTTCTTAAAACTAGCAGTCAGGCCATAGACGCACAGGCAAACCAAAAATGAGCCCATATTAGGGCAAAGGACTGGTCAAAAGAAAAGGCTGTAGATTTTGACACTTAGTTGAATGCTAATGAAATGACCTGGTTCTGTCTAATCATCCCAGAGTGACAATTATTGTCAAGTTCATCCCCCTAGAATAAAAAATGCTTGGTTTAACATTTGATACCTCACTTTTAAATATTACCATATCACTCCACACTTGAGGAGATCCAACAGCAAAGTTGGAAACAAAAACAACAAAGAAATAGATGATTCAGAGGGCAGAACAAATCTTTAAAGGAAGTTTAACCAACATGTTTAGATGGATAATAAAATACCATATGAACAAGAAAGCAAAGTTCATTAAAACTAAATGTTTGATGGCATCAATGACCAATTCATAAGCCAGAGGGTCAAATGGAAAGTAAGAAAGGAAATCGATATTAAAATTTATGTCTTGTTTTAACTTGCTTGGATTAGATTCTTAACATATTATATAGCCTTTGGGTCCTACTCAGAAGACACACTGCCAGTGGTCTTTGCACATGAGATTTCTTCTAATTGGAAAACAACTTATGTGATGGCTTTATCAAAATCTGAGTCACAAAGCTTATTACATGTTATTTTAGAATGGCAAAGTTTGATCCACATGCTGCAGGAATCTTACTCAGCATGTTTGGTCCACGGTGCAATTGGATGGATTTAAACACGACAAATGGTGACATTTCAAGCCCTTCTAATGAATCTCCAAAGGGCATCCCAACTGTTTTAATGATAATGTAGACTGGCCTCAAGTAATTTTTAGAAATCTAGTTTCTAAAAAAAAATCCAGAAATTTCCCTTCAGTTTTATGCATAACTTTAAAAAGACATAATATATTAATCATTTTGATGATTAAAGTCAATTATTTTTAAAATCTCAGTTTTTATTATTAATATCAGTTATTAGTTGAGATTAAACTCTTTTTTAAAAAAAAGCTGTAATTTTCCACATACACAAAGAACATAAAAAATGTGTTTAATATGATCCTTGAGTCTTTTTTTTTGCATTTGCAGATTCACTCTGCTGATGGTAAAATTAAACAATTTAAACCTTGTGTTTAAATGTGAAAAAAAAATGTACAGAGATAGTGTGACCATTGCATCAGGCACTTGTGTTCCAGGAAATCTAGTTCTCTGGCAACTGAAGTGCTTTCTGCTTCCTCTGATGTCCTTTGTATCATCTTGTCCTCATTCTGCTGGAGAGTAAATCCATTGTCCTAACAGCCACACACAAGGTCCAAGTTCCAACACCAGCTAGCTTGCAGCTTTGTCCAAACTTTGGCTTACAAGGCCCATGTGGCCACAGATCTCAAAGAACAAGAATGTGGCCCAACACAAAATTATAAACATAACAAAAAGTTTTCACAGGTTTCATGCATGTATTAGAGAGAAAACACAGCTTAGGTACCTATACTTGTTTGCAATGCTTTCCCACAGATTCGGGGCTTGAACAGGGAAGCCCTGTGTGGATTTAAGTGAAACCTGCCCTTTGTTGATTGCACAAAGTTGAAACAGACACTGCACTTGGCCATCAGAATCACAGGGCGGCTGTGAACTAGCAGTCAAGTGATGTGGGGCAATGTTCTGTACCCTGTCACTAGTATTTTAAATTAACGCTGTTTGTCCAGTAGCCACGCAGGAGGTATAGGCGGGGTGACCAGGCAAGAAGTAGAGGCAGGGCCACGAGAATTCTCGGAAGAGAGAAGTTTCAGTCTGCAGTCTTGACCCAGCCTCAGAGGAAGCAAGATGTAACTGCCTCCCTGAAAAAGGTACCAAGCCACATGGCTATCTCAGACAAGAATTATGGGCTAATGTAAGTTACAAGAATTAGTAAATAAGAAGGCTGAGCTAATGAGCCAATCAGTTTATAACTAATGTAGACCTCTGTGTGATTCTTTGGGACTTAACAGCTGCAGGACCAGGCGGGACAGAAAACCTTAGTCAACACTTACAAGGGCCAGTTTGAGTACTGTGACAAGGAAATCCCTTCTGCTTTACCTTTAACAAGTCAGAGAACTTTGAAACAACCATCTATTTCTCTGTTGCTGTCTTCAGCCCTTGAATATCTACAAAACCATCCTCTTGTGCCCAGTATCAGAATAAAGCAGGGCTCTTATAAAAGTGGATCCCAACGAGTTAAATTTTCTCAGGCGTCCTGGAATCTGAAGGAATGGCACAGGAGGAATGTTCATCAGGAAGGGCTATTACATAGGGTTGAGCATCTACCTAAATTAGCATACCCAGATTGCCATTTTCCTCTACAAGATTGCTACACTATCACAAGGAAGGCAGAGAGAAATTGAGCCTCTCTCTGTCTCTCTCTGTCTCTGTCTCTGTCTCTGTCTCTCTCTCTCTCTCTCTCTCATCTTGTTAAATTGTAAATAATTTCTTCATCAGGTACAATTTCTAATTTCTTTATAATTCAGGGAAACTAAGGCTATGAATTTATGAATCTAAGTACTCAGTGTAAAGATTTTTAAAATGCCAAAAATTAAAGGCAGCAATTTAGCAAACAGACTACCTAGAGCATGATCCTCATGAATTTATGTTTATACAAACATCAAAATGTTAAAAACTAATGACTCCTCGTGCCTTAAGTCTCAAACAAAGAAAAAACTGGCGTTGTAAGACTTAATACCAAACAGATTTATTTCTTATCCAGACATATGACTCACACAATGGCACACAAGACAGGACCAAGTAACTTCCCGTTTTCCTGTAACTGTCACGAAAGGATGACCATTACCTCTCAGGCACTGTCT
>NW_004949103.1:10752579-10754176 GCF_000317375.1 Microtus ochrogaster
ACACTTCCTCCAACATCTTAGTCTTTCTAATCCTATCAAACAGTTCTTTTTCCTGATGACTAAGCACTCAATTATATGAGCCTCTAGGCCCATAAATTTTTAATGCTTATTCAAATCAGCATAGGTGTAACTCCCATTCTTTCCCCTCCTCCCTTGATAACTCTTCCGTTATGTCCCTGTCTCCCACAGCAACTGTTCCTTATTCAGTCTGTTTTAGATTGGCTCTGGTCCAGTTAAGACCCTCTCCTTGCACCTCTAGCTTGTCCCTCCTTGCATAATATCTTGGCAGCCCAGGCAGAAAACTCTTTCCTTGCCTCCCTCGACCTCTCTTACTCTTCTTAACCTAGAATGGTTGACTAATGTCAACTGAATTAGCCTCCTGTGAAACATGAAAGCCTCTCTGATGTGGCTTTGGTCACAGTCAGCCACCGCAGTAAGGAGTTCCTTTGACTCCTGGTGCAAAGCCTTATTTCCCATTGGCAGCTGAAGAAGCTGGGCCAAGGTCACACTATGGTGGGACATGAAGGCAAGAGAAAGAGGAGGCCAACCCTCAGGAGTCCGTAAGGGTAAAGTAGTGGCTTTTCCTCCCATTGGGAGACCACTAATTCTTGTTTAGCATATAATTTAGGAAGAGACTCTGAAATTCTTCACATCCAAACTGTTAAGAAAAATCCTCTCCGCCGGCACACAGAAATCCAATCAAACCAAATTAAAATGCCCATGTTTTAATAAATTCACCACTCTCTGGTGGCAGAGAGCATGGCAGGGGAGACAGAAAAGCAGGGAGCACATGCAAAACCCGGGACCACGTGTTCCTCCTCTGGGTGCCCACTTAAATACCCTGTGGGAGTGATCCTGACTCTCCTCGGGGAGGAGTCAGAACCTGGCATGCTGGGATTTGGAGTCCAGACCAACGCAACTCCCAGGCCAGGGGGCTGGGATGGATGCCAGGGACTGGGGTGATGCTCCCAACTTAACATCACACAAACCTTCCTGGTTTTGGCTTAGAATCTTTAGTTGCAAACCATATGTAAGATCTGTCATATGTGGTATACCAGATTTTCTTACAATAGCCCATCTTCCGAAATCCAGCCTCAGGTGACAGCCTTGATGATTCCTCCTCTGTGTTCGCATAAGCCCCTGCTCAGTCAGTGGCTTCTCTGACAATAACCACGGACTTACTCTCCAAAATACAATCCAGGTTTTTATTCTGTATTGTTCTAAAATCCTATGACAGATGAGCAATGCCAACTAGACCTCTCTGACACCTCTTCGCAGTCCGGAAACAGCTAGTGAGGGATAAGGAGAGGAATACAGACACCAAAGAAGTCCAAATTGTATTCTATTAGAGACCAGACCCTGAGTACTTGGAACCTCATCCCAGTGACTAGTGATGTTATACAAACATGTAGGGCCGAGTTTCCAGTGAAGCACTTAACCCAAGTGGCTAATCTCAAGAAAAGATAGCTGGTGCTGTAACATGTCTTTATAAAACAGTGAGATGATGGGTTTGAGAGATGATCAGTGGTTAGGGTGCTCACTGGTCTTGCAAAGGGTACGGATTCAGTTCCCAGCACCTACATCAGGCAACTCACAA
>NW_004949103.1:10754293-10778566 GCF_000317375.1 Microtus ochrogaster
CTCCCTCTCTCTCCCTCTCCCTCTCCCTCTCTCTTTCACACACACATCTATACATAAAATATAATTTTAAAAATATAATGATGTTTTCACTTATGTCCATACATAGAGACTCCTCGCAAATGCCATAGGAGAGAAAATCAAGTAACTTTTCTTAACTGCTATAAACAAAAAAACTCCTATTTCTTGGACATTCTCTCTCTCTCTCTCTCTCTCTCTCTCTCTCTCTCTCTCTCTCTCTCTCTCTCTGAGAATTTATCCTCCATGTGTCTCTGTCTGTTCTGCAACATATATTCTTTACTATATATTATGTTATACACATAAACATACATATCTGGTTTAGTCTGCTCTGGTAAATACTTTTCTGCTTTGAGACAGGGTTTCTCTATGTAGTCCTGGCTATCCTGGAACTTGGTATGTAGACTAGGCTGGCCTGAAACTCAGAGATCTGCCTGCCTCTGCCTCCCAGGTGCTGGGATTAAAAGTGTGCACCTCCATGCCCGGCATGGTAAATGCTTTTACCCCTATGCCTGCTGCTTGCTATTCCTGGAAGGACTCTGGGTAACAGAAACACATGTTCTACTTTATAATAATGGGGTTCTGGCAACTCCCAGAATTACAAATAAAAACCCATTCAGACAGGTAAAACAGCTGTGTTGTGACTCTGCCTTCTGATGTGGTCAACAACATTTGCTGAACACGCTCTTTACCAATAGCTCTAGGGGCAATGGAAAGGCAATCACAAAGAATACAGATCACAACCCACAGAGTATGAGGAGAGGCAACCCAACAATTGGATTGCTGTGGCAATAAGCCCTGTGGAAGAAAACAAAACCAGAGTCAGATGTTAAAAATCGTTACCAAATAGGATCTTACCCAGTAGGGGACTCAAGAAATCGCTTCTCTGGGAAACTAAATCTGAAATTGAAACATATGATTGGAAGCGCTTTTGTTAAGAAGCATTGGCCCCTCTCTTGGGCGAATGAGGACATCTGTCTTCACTTTGTGTCGGAGTCCAGCTCCGGTGTGGTTCGGAGCCACAGGATGGAGGTGTGATGGTGGTGAGAATGGAAGAGTCTGACCACTGCTTCTCTTTTAAACAGATGGCATCAAATAACTGAAGCTGGTTTTATTTATACAAGTTCTAATGCATTCAAGCATGAGCAGTTTCAATACATTTCTCTTCGACCATTTTTCAGGAGCCATTGACATTTACCCCTTTTAGTTTCGTTCCCTCTTCCCCACTCCCTTGTGTCACTGACCTTTACCCCACATCATAGAATTTTATATTGCAAGCCAAATGATTATATCTAGCCAGGCACATCTTATTCATACTGTGTGCCCTAGCCAGTAGCCAACATGCATTTGAGACACAGACAGACAGACAGACAGACAGACAGAGAGACCCAAGCCTGATGATTAACAATGTGATACTTTACACTCCTTTGATCAGCAGAGTGTATGACGCCATACCTAGGATATTATTTTCTGGTGTGAGTCAATTTCTGAATAATCTGTATAGCACTTTTTATGTGAACCGCAGTTGTAATCCTATTTATAAATTCTCAAAATGTTAATGATTACCTAACTTTTTAACTGTTGGGACCACGGTTCTATTCTTCCTGGCAGTTTCTACATGTACTTTTACTTCCAAAGGAACTGGGAGTTCTATCTGAAAAAAATATCTAACCTTTCACATCCTGGCGCCAGAGAGAGATCTGACCTTTCATATCCTTTTCTTTTCCTTGTGTGTCCCTTTAAGCTTCTAATTAAGAAACTGTCTCCCACGTTCTGAAGTTCTTTGGAATATAGTTAGGTCTTTTTTAGAATAGTTAAGTAAGCAAGAATCATTCATTTCTTTGCAGAAACTTTTAAAACTTATCAGCTTTTTTTCCCAGTAAACTCAGCCACAATAACAACTGACAAAGCAAAAGTAAGAATCATCGTAAGAATAAGCAGAACAAAAGTGAGAGAGGCCTGAAGCCCGTGAGTTCCCTAGGATCAGTGTGTGGGTCTGCAGCATCACTTCCAAGGGTCCTTCCAGAGGCGTGGGATTCGCCAAAGGTAAGGGCTGTAAGGTGCTCCAACGGCAAAACATTTGTGCACCATTCCCAGGATGACAGATCCACCAGTTTTGGACCAGCTGAAGGCACAGAGATAACAAGCAATAGATGCCACTTGTTCACCAGTTTGGTACAGGGAGCCAGTCTCCAAGGGAACCCACCACTGCCCCTGGGGAGAGGGGAATGAACTGACTGAGATGTTAGCATCTCTGGCCATACAGGGATATCCCCAGAATGGCCATGTGTCTAGAGGCCATATAGACAGTGTGAACAGGAAGAGGGCATACCCTTGGTCCAGGCCACTTTCAGATCTCAAAGATCTGTTTTTGAGGGAAGGAATGGGGGGGGGAGGACATTGGACGAGGAGGAATACTGATCAGTAGTTAAGAGCACTTGCTGCTCTTCTGGAGGTCTGACACAGTCTTCTGGCCTACTCAGGCACACAGACAGGTAGCATGCATTCACACAAAGACGTGTAGAATAAGTAAAAGTTTTTTAAAAGGCTTCTTTAAAAGATTTGTCTTCATTTGAAATAAAACTGGCACTGGCATTGCTGAAAAGAAAACTGTTGAAACAATGCCATTCTCAGGGAAGGAAACTTGAGGATTGAAGAGCAGATTGTGGTGGTCTGAGTGAGAACGGACCTTATAGGCTCCTATCTTTGACTACTTCGTACCCAGTTGGTGAACAGGGTTAGAGGTGTATCTGTATCAAATGAGATGTGTCACTGGGGGCGGGACTTGAGGTGTCAAAGGCCATAGCTTTCCCAACTAGTTCTCTCTGCCTTGTGCTTGTGGATTAGGGTATAAACTCTCAGCTACTGCGCCAGGCCCATCTGCCTGCTGCCATGTTCCTTGCCGTGATGGTCATAGATTCTAACACTCTGAAATCCTAAGTCCCAGGCAAACTCTTTCTGAGATACCTTGCCTTCGTCTGGTGTGTTATCACAGGAATAGAAAAGTAACTGAGTAAAGACCCTTCTCTGGAAAAAAGAACATAAAAATTGAAGGACAGAGCAAAAGTAGAGAAGTCTCACAGAGCCTAGATGCTGCTTCTGTGAGGCAAAGGGACAAGGCCTAAGTGTCTCGCCAAGTGGCGGTAAAGGATAAAGGCAGTTTTGGCAATGCCCTTTGTAGCAACAGGTTTTAGAAGCTTCTTCAACAATCCCTGTCACTGCCTTTGGGACATTTGAAGCTGACTGGCCTGGTGAACCTGTGAGTGTCTGTAACGTATGCTGGGTGGCCTGTGGTACTGAAAAGATGCCTCTTGGACTGGGGACTCATGAGGGCCAAACCCAGGGCCTTGTAGATACTAAACAAATGGCCCTACCTCTGAGCAACATCCCCACCATTTGGTTTTTCCAGACAGGGTTTCGGTGTATCCCTTAGATTGGTCCCCAATTTGTGACCCTCCTGTCTCCACATCTTGCGTGTGAGGATTAGGTAGGGTCCCTTTTTCCCTTGTGGTTCGTTGACCACCAGTTCATGAGGGGGCAGAAGTGATGACAGAGAGCCTTGGGTGGCCTGTGAACATGACTAAAATAGCTTTCTGGGAGATGACTTCAAGGAGACAACTCAACTTTATTCCAGAGTCTAGGGGATATATAGGATTGAGGTGGTAGCTGGGGCAAACCCTAATTTGCATCAGATGGCTCACTCCTATCATATAGCTGGATTAGTGGCAGCATGACCCTTTGAAAATAGCCAGAACACGTTACTTAATTACCACGTCAGCAGCAGGAGAAGAGCATTTGCAAGGAACTGTGTCAAAGGTCATCCTTGAGATAAATCAGTCATCTGGGCCTAGAGATATCCTCCAGATAAGGCTAGGCAGAGAGCAGGTTGGCGGGTAGGGGGGCATCCTTCACATTTGCTGGCCTGGGGAGAGTTATTAAGCTATTGTGACTACAACATCTGACCAGTGGGGCCTCCCAACAGGATTAGTCATGCATTAATGAAAGACCCCAGCTTAGCTGCTGTAATGCCATTTTGCAAGGCTTTCACACAAACAAGTGTAAGTTCAAGGTAAAGTTAGTACTCCTAGGCGGCCAAAACAGGATATCTGTGGTCAGACACCAGGCCTAGGAGGGGAACGGACAGTTCTGGGAAAAACTACATGTGCCCTAGATAGAGCCAAGTCAGCTATTATCATATCTTCATGTCCCCGAGGAGCTTGTCCCCAAGTGAACCCATCGCCCCATCTGAACTGACCAATGGGATTCCTGTAACCATGCTTCTACTTCTGTATGCCTGCTCTGCCTGCCCGTTTCCATATAAAAGACCCCCTGCCCAGCCTGAGGGGCGCAAGTCTTCCAAAGAGACTCTGACACCTGCAGGTACCTGTGCATCGCTCAATAAATAACCTCTTGCCATTGCAGCCAGTGGTCTCGACTGTTCCTTGGGTTAGGGGTCTCCTCCTGAGGGAAGGTCCTCTCTGAGGGTCTTTCATTACTATATGGAAGGACACATGTGATACCGTGAACTCAATTGTTTATTCTCACTTGGACTTATAAAACCAATCAGTAAAGTTGGGCACGCTAAGCAAGCTTGACCAGTAAACAGAAATAGTACACTCAACATCAGGCCTTTCCAGGTTCCCCGAGACTAGTAGCATCCACATACAAAGACCCAGCTCACCCCAAGGGTCCAAGAGACCTCAAAAGATGCCTTGTTTTCTGGGGGCTCACTTGGTGTGCCAGTATTCCAATACTTTGACAAATATCTGAGAGAAGCCATTTATAAGGAGGGAAGATGTATCTTCCTGTGCAGCTGCAGAGGTTTCTGTTCAAGGTTGACTGGCTTCGTATTTATAGGCTGTGGTGGAGCAGAATGTCATGGTGGAAGGGAATGGGTGGGCTGAGATGCTCACTTCCTGAAGACAGACAGCAGACAACGAGACAGACAGGAAAGGGTCAGAGCAAGATAGAACCTTCAAGGTCAGGCTCCCAGGGACCTACTTCCTCCATCCAGATTCCACCTCCTAATGTTTCAGAGATGAAGTTAACTCTCTCATGATCTAATCATTTTTCAATACTGCCACTGGCCAAAGCCTAAGCCTTTAACACATGAGCCTTTTTATTGGTAGAGGAACTCCATATCCAAATGACAACCATGGGGATCAAGATTTAAATATGTCTGCCAGCACTATGTCCACATGTTGGCGGAAATTGGCGCACCAACATGTACCAGCTAAATACACATAAAAACCCAAGAGAGCTTGAAAAGAAACTCTAGACACAAAAGAACCAAGTTTAGCCCAACTTCTTGGTATCTGCATTTTTGGGGAGTGGGGGTGGACTCTGTTTGCTGGTGACATGCAGGGGTGCTGTGCTCCTTTAAGAGAGGTGTTCCTGCCTCAGCATTGGCAGTGAAGGCTGCAAGGCTTCTTTAGAGGAGGGCTTCCTGATTCTTGCTAGTTGCAAACAGCTCTGGCTCTTTAAGGAGGCCAAGCACTTAAATGGACTGTGAGCAGCGTATTACAAATTGCTTAATGATGACATAGACTCGCTGTGACCCTGGAGCCAGGGGGGCATGCATGGCTCTCAGAGGTAGAAACATACCTCTGCCATGTTAGACTGGGTGGAGTTGGTCCTAACCATGCCCGCTTAGCATTTTTAAAAAAGGGGGGATTGCTCCTGATCAAAAAATGATTACAGATACACACACAATAAAGAAAATTCTAGATGAAAAAGACCTCTAAATGGTTCATGGTGTTGGATATGTAGGCTTGAGAGAGAAAAGAAATAGTTGTAGAAAGAAGTAAAAAGTTTTTTTTTAAAAAAAAAGTCTTTGAAGAGATACAATACAGTCAGAGATTAAAGGAGAAAAGGAAGGTAAGCTACATAAAGATGGAATATACACACATAGTCTGGATTATGTATATTATTGTGTTTTCTTTAAATTTTTTTGACTGTGAATGAGCTAAGTACAGAGAGACATTTCATTGTACAGGCTGCTAAGCTAAAGCAACACATATACTTTAAAGGTATCTTGACTTAAAAATTTGGGTCTAAAGATACATTGCTTTGAAAAATAGATTCTGCTTTTATTTCCACAGAAGATGGGAAGCTGTGCATTTCTTCTAGGCTAATATGGTTTGATGGACCAAGAGCCCCTGAAAGGTCTCTGCAAACCCCCAAATTACTTTGTCTAACAAAAAAGCAAGAAGCAGCTAGGAGAGAACTATGCTCAAACTTCCAAATATTGTTTATAAATGTTTATTTACATTTAAAGGGGGATATGTTATAGAGATGGATACTTTGCATTGGTATGTATCTTGATTTATTGATATAAATTTAAGGTCAATTTTGTTATATGTATATTTATGCTCTTGATTAAGGTATTTTGTTTGTCTGGCTCATTTAAAAATGCAATGTATAACTAAAAAATACAAGTTAATAGATAGTCATCTATAATAGTCAAGCTTGTAGTCAGGTTTTCTAGATGTACAGAGATATATTTCAGATGAATAGTTATTCTTCAAACCTTTCATGCTGCCGGGAAATATGAATATATATCCTTCATAAGAATGATCATAGAAAAAGCTTTTGAAATGAACATAAATGGAATTGTCATGCCAGTCAATTTTACGTTCTATGAACAATGATCACTCACCTAATACAGTTTTGAGTTAGATATGGAAGGCCAATTTGGATGTGAACATGGAGTAAAGCCTGTAAGATGATTGTGGAATGGGGCAAGGCAAAAGACATAATACGAATGTGATTCTTGCCAATGGACCCAAAACATCCAAAGAGAAAAACAAGTGGAGTAACTAAGGCCTAGGACATGCCTACATCTGACAGATTGGCCCCATTCAACTCCTCTTAGTTGTGGGCATCATTGGTCTCTTGGTGTCATTGTCAGCTACTCAGGGCAGGCTTCATTTTTCAAGTAACAGATAATTAGTTCATTTCCTAGGAATACAATGGATTTACTGTGCACCCTGCCATTCACAGGGCAAATGATGCTACTGAACAATGGATGTCCAACTCACACAGCCCTAGGACAATGTGGATACTAACCACTGCACCCCAACACAAGAGAAATATGACACTGTACCACATGCTGGGAAATACTGAAGATGGTGGGTGCTTATGCCTCTGATAGTGAGTCTGTGATATCAAATCTCCATATACCTAGCCATTCTTTTTCTTTTTTGTATTTTTTCCTAGGACTGTCTTGTGGTTCAGCTAGCAAGGTACCCATGTAGGGTCCCTGACACTAATCTGGAGGCAATGGTTCCCTAGAGTGCATCCTTTTAAAGGGACTTCCATATCTCCCCTTGGTTTTTCCTCTTATTGTTGATCAGTTGTTGCTGTTGTTGTTGTTCTGGGGGATTTTTTTTATTTTGGAGCTTTGTTTTGTTGTGTTGTTTGGCTTTTGATTTTCTTTCTTTTTTATTATTTTCCTCTTTTACTGAAAATAGATTCTTTTCTCTTACAATAAATCCTGATTATAGCTTTCTCTCCCTCTACTTCTAGCTCCTCCCCTCCTCCCCTCCCTCTCTCCCAAAAGGAGGAAAAGAGTCCCAAGAACACGCACAAGAGTCAGACCCACTTATTCTCACAATCAGAAGCTCCATAAAAATACTAAGCTAATAGCTATAATACACAGAGACCTGGTACAGATAGATCCATGTAGGCCCTGTGCCTGGTGCTTCAGTCTATGTGAGTCCATATGTACCTTGCTTGGTTGATTCAGCAAACCTTCATCTCCTGGTGTCTTCCATCCCCTCTGGTTCATACAATATTTCTGCCTCCTCTTTGCAGGATTTCTGAGCTCTGAGGGGTGGAATTTGATGGAGACCTCCAATTTAGATTTCTCCCTTCATAATGTCTGCCTGTGTGTCTTTGCATCTGCTCCAATCTGCTGCTGGAGAAAGTCTCTTTGATGATGACGGGATAAAGCACTGATCTATGAGTATACCAGAATATCATTAGGAATCATTTTGATACTTTTATGCCAGTTGTGTTTGGTTTTATCCTAGGTCTCTTGGCTATGTGATCTGGTTCTTGGTTACCCAAGCACCATTGTGTATGGGTTCCTTCTTGTGGACTGGGTCTTAAGTCAAATCAGACATTGGTTCTGTCCCACAAATTCTATGCCACCATTCCCCTAGCATATTTTGCAAGCAGGACAGATTATAGGCCAAATGTTTTGTGGCTGGGTTGGTGTCCACATTTCTCTTTCAATAGCCTGAAGAATACCTGTAATGGTCTGCTCTGTCCCTTTAAGAGACAAGCCACAACCACTCCCTCCCCCATCCACTGAGACAAGCTGATCTTCAGCTTCCAGCTTGAGTCCCTTCTCTTTTCCCTCTCTCCCCAAATAGGCAGCTTCTGCCTTGCTCCATTCTCCCCACTTCTTCCCTTCCTACCCTCTCTCTGTTTCTCTGTTTCTCTCTGCTCTTCCTCCTTCTTCCCTTACCCCCTTTCCCCTTCCCTTCCATAAACCCACTAAATAAATATCCAACCTCACTCTGCATGGTGTGCCTATCCATGTTTCTGCCTCTCACCTGCCATGTAGCTCCCTACCAGAGACTAGCCACCTTCTGGGACCTGTGGCATGGTCTCTTGGCATGCCCATCTGTCTGTCTCTCCTTGTGAGACTCGCTGCCCCTCCTGGCCCACTGCAGCCACTTGGGAGCTGTGTTGTCCTTGCCTGGGACTGGCTGCTCTCTGGACCCACTGCCCACTGCCTCTACTTGGGGACCTGCAGCATTTTACTTAATCCATTACAGCAGTACCTTCCTATACCAAAGAGATTAGAACGTAGGGGTGAAGGCTCCATCTAGGTACCAGTTTGACTTCCCCATGTTCAAGGATTTCCACAGGACCCCCTTGGCCAAAAACAAAAAAAAGTGACCATATGTGTGTGAATTTATGTCTGGGTCTTCAATTCAATTCTATTGATCAACATGTCTGTTTTCATTCAAATACCTTGTGTTTTTTTATTGCTATTACTCTGTAATATAACTTGAAATGGAGAATGGTGAGATCTCCAGCAGTTCTTTTATTGTTATTCAAGATTGTTTTAGTTATCCTGGGCTTTTGTTTTTCCTTATGAAATTGAGAATTGTCCTTTCAAGCTCTAAAAGAATTGTTTTGGTATTTTGAAAGGTATTGCATTGAATTACATTGCTTTTGGTAAAATGGCCATTTTTGCTATTTTAATCTTATAGATCCCTGAGCATGGAAAATCTTTTCATCTTCTGATATCTTCTTCCATTTCTTTCTTCAAAGACATGAAGTTTTGATCATACATGTCTTTCACTTGTCTGGTTAGAGTTACCCCAAGATATTTTATATTGCTAGAGGTAGTGTTTCTTTGATTTCTTTCTCAGTCTATTTGTTATTTTTATATAGGAGGGCCACTGATTTTTTTAAGTTAATCTTGTATTTAGCTACTTTGCTGAAAGTGTTTACCAACTGTAGGAGTTCCCTGGTGGAGTTTTTAGGGTCACTAATAAATACTATCATTTGTAAATAACAATGCTTGACTTCTTTCTTTCCAATTTGTATTTCTTTGATTTCTTTCAGCTGTCTTATTGCTCTAACTAAAACTTCAAGTACTATATTGAATAGATATGGATAGCAGGCAGTCTGATTTTAGTAGAATTGCTTTGAGCTTCTCTCCATTTAACTTGATGCTGGCTATAGGTTTGCTGTAGATTGCCTTTATTATGTGTAGGTATGTCCCTTTTATCCCTAATCTCTCCAAGACTTTTATCATGAACAAGGCCTTTGAACTGAGATTCCTCTCCTTCTTCTATTTCTGTTATTTTGGGGGTTGTTTTTTTCATAGTGTCCCAGATTTCCTGAATGCCTTGTGCCAGGAGATTTTTAAATTAACATTTTCTTTGACCCATGTTATCAAGGTTTATTTTGGGGCTCAGAAGATTTGCTATAGCAGGCAAAAATATGACTATTAGGGTCTAAGGGTAAAAACAAAATAAACTAACTCATGCATGTTACCTCTGCATGTTCTTTACAGTTTTTAGGTGAAGAAGCAGAGAGAAGGGCTATCTCCACCAGGTTTTTAGTTTTTACAGACGTAGTTTAAAAAGATTCCATAGGCAAAAACAATGATATCAACATGTATTTCAGAATAAAAAAAAACCAGTAGAACCTGACAAAGCAGCACTTCAGGAAAGGTTAACATCCAAGGGGAAATACCTGACATTCCAAACCATTAGATAAGATTACTAGATGTCCCTGAACCCTGGACTCACCACCCACTCCCCTCACCCCAATCTCCTGTTTGTCCACAAGGGTGGGCACACTGTCTTCCTATCTTTCTGAAATTCCTACACAGTATATTAACAAAGGTAATTGTGGGAGGTTAATTTTTATGTTGTTTTGACTATTAGAACAAAGAGAGAATGTTATTGCTCTGAGGCCTCATGGAAGGTCCTACCATTGCCCATTCAGGAGGCAGTTACACTGCTGAGGTATATTGGGAATGAATCCTATTTTAAAGGGAGAAGAGTCATGGCTTCCAAGGTTTCTACAGAATTGACAAAGACCATTCAAGAGACAAGTGTTCCTGAAGTTCTGCAATCGGGTCCCCCATAAATTGTGCCCTGTGGGTCTGTCTAGGAATCTGTCAGCTGCACATTTACTGTATAATACTTGTGGGCTCCAACACCACGTATGCATTCCTTTTATCATATCTTGAACACCCGAAAATCCTTCATCCAACCCCTAAAATTTAGTGGAAAAACCTGGCCCCGGAAATCCCGGTCAAAATTCCAATTTTCCCACCAACAACTCAGTCAGTGTGTGTTTTATTGATTTTATTTGCATTCTTGGGTCTTGAGAAGTTTTATTCATTTCCTTCAACCATTTGTTTGTGTTTTCTTGGATTTCTTTAAATGATTTAGTCCTTTTCTCCTTAAGGACCTCTATCATCTTCATATAGTTGGCTAAGGTCTTTTATTTGTGCTTCAAAGACGTCATAATATTCTGGACCTGCTGTGGTAGGGTACTGGGCTCTAGTGGAAATGTTGCCCTGGCTGTTATTGATTGTGTTTTTGTCCTGGCATCAAGGAGTCTGGGTTTGTGATGATTATAGGTATAGGTGCTGATTTCTGGAGTTGTCTTTGTTGGGTGGCTATTTTATCCTTTGGTTTGTTTCCTCTCTGGATTTCTGGAGAATGTGATGGCTGAGTGTTGCTTTTTTTTTTTTTTTTTTTTTTTGCCTTCTCAGCTGCTGGAATACTGGACTAATTTGGGGAAGTAAGGTGAGAGGAGAAGGTCTTTGAGATTCCGTGGGGATGAGGTCAAAAAGGAAAGGGAGATGTCCTGACACAGGGTTGAGGATGAGATGGGGGATGAGGAGAGGGATTGGATCTCAACTGTAGTAAGAGGTGTGTGGGTCTGCCTTCAGCCTACCTGCTGCCCTGAGAGACGTGGCCCTTGCATTCTGATCGGGGACAAAGCAACAAGTGTGTGTGTGGAGGAAGGTCAGAAGGGAAGAGCTGTGGGATCCACAGGAGATGGGATCAGGGGGCAGGGAAGGCTGCCACCCACCCACGGGTGTCCTGCTACAGATCTGGGGATGAGAATGTTGACCTTTGTTTTTCAAAGCTGAGGATTAAAACGAGGGCCTTGTGGATGCTGGTTAGGTCCTGTATCACTGAGCTGTATCTCCACTGGACATCTCCACTTAGATGGCCAATGGCGGTTGATATTCCCAACCTTCCCCCTGGAAACCTGCGCCACCCACAGCCTTTAAATAAATATTTTTAAATGATGAGTGGCTAGGAGGAGTAGGGGACTGCTTTGGTGGTGGAAACAGACTTACATTTCTTCCTCTGACTGGAAACCACAGAACCATCCTTATTGCAAGAATCTAGAAAATATAGTCTTGGTTGGATAGCATTACATTTTTTACAGTTTCTATTACTGGAAGGTAACAGAAAAGATCAAAACTGGGCTGTGGTGGCACATGCCTTTAATCCTCAGGAGGCACAGGCAGGCAAATCTCTATAAATTTGGGGCCAGCCTGGTCTACAAGAGCTTGTTCCAAGACAGGCTCCAAAGCTACAGAGAAACCCTGTCTCGAAAATAAAAAAGAAAAAGAAAAGAAAAGGAAAGGAAAGATCAATATTAGGGGTCAGCGTCAACTACTTTTCATAGTGTATGAATGACAATTATTATCCATTTATGATCTTCCCATTATTGGCCAGTCTTTCTTTATCCACCAAAGCCTATCATTTATCTGTGTTGCTACATTACTATGAAAATCTTTCTTACATTCCATCTTGGGTTTTCTATTACTGTGAAGAGAAACCATGACCACAGCAATTCTTATAAAGGAAAACATTTAATTGGGACTGACTTACAGTTTCAGAGGTTTAGTCCATTATCATCATGGTGAGAAGCATGGCACTGTGCAGACAGACATGGTGCTGGAGAAGGAGCTGAGAGTTCTACATCCAGACTGGCAGGCAGCAGGAAGAATGTCCACACTGGGTGTGGCTTGAGTTTAGATGCCCACCCTAACAGTGACACACTTCTTCCAAAGAGGCCATACCTACTCTAACAAGATACTTCCTAATAATGCCATTCCCTTGGAGGGATTTTTTTTTAAAAGTCAGGGTTTCCCTGTAGCTCTGGAGCCTGTGTTGGAACTCACTTGGTAGACCAGGCTGGCCTCGAACTCATGGAGATCCACCTGTCTGTGCCTCCTGAGAGCTAGCATTAAAGGCATGTGCCACCACTGCCTGCCGGGGAGCTATTTTCTTTCAAACCACTACACATTCGAAGAGACTGGAACTTTTTCTGGACCTCACAGCCAAGTTAATTGACCTTGAAATCATTTAAGGCTTCACTTATGTCCTCTTTATAATCAGACTCTCTGTTTAACCTGCCTTTAAGAGAACCATGTAACAATTAACCTTGTTTGTGTTGGCTTTCTCAAGTGATCACCTGGACTTTAAACACACAGTTTTAACATGAGTTTTGTATTTTTTCCATGCCCCTAACCAGAGAACAATGCACATGTGTCTGTATGTGTGCTATGGTAATCCTTTGCTGAAAACATTAAAGAGATCAAAAGTGACCTTATAAAACAAATAAATGTTGAAAGCAACATGGATAGAGGTTTTTATTTTATTATCTTTTATTTTCTGAGGGTTCCTGGGTCAGGTAGAATCAGCAAAGTTTAATTTCTTGTAAAAGTGTAAGAGTTCTGTAGTGTCCCGCATTCCTTCCTCACATGATGTTTTCTGTGCTGTTCAATAAGAGAGAGAGAGAAAAGACATTTGATGGGGACAGACTCACAAGATAGCACCGAGGCAAACACAGGTTCAGACTTAGGACATCAGACAGGCTGGAGACCATCCAGAAAACATACAACACTTGGAAGACACAGCGAGAGAAGCCAGGAATTCAAACTCATGCTCACTCTTGGTCAGATTACTCCAAGAGAGGAGTGCTTTGATTTCTTTCCTCCATGTGACTCGGACCCATTCTGGTGCCTCTGCTCTAATGTGTTTAACCGACGCAGCTCTTAAAACACAGCTCTTCCTGCAGCATCTTCTGCTAAAGTCATCACTGGTTTCCTGCTGCCGCCCTCATCCACAGGAAATGCTGCTGCCTTTCAAGATTCTTGTTAATCCAGCAATATTCTCTTTACATCTTTTTATTCCAGGCAGCCCGATCTCTCCAACCCATGCCAAGCCAACTCTCTCCCACTCTCTTCCTGATGCTGACGGTCCCTTCTAATTATCTATCTCCTTCTCAGGCAGTTTATTATCAGGAAGTCACATCCTGTTCTCTAATTAAATGTTGCTGCCTCAACTGGACTTTGATCATACATTCATTCAGATGTTTATGAACACCTTGTTTGCATAGGCCCTAGATATAGACCAGATGCCAGATTTTGGCACAAGTACACAAAGGGGAAAGCCACCCCCTCCCTCCCAAAAAAGAGCAGGATACAGCTGATTAACACTTTGATACTGGCTGCTTTGGGAGGAGAAGAAGATGCATAACCCACACGGGGAGGGGCTGGAGACATTTCTTGGAAGAAATGGCACTGGACAAAATAAAGGAGGCACAAGGAAATTGAGCATATTATGTTAGTCACCTTTTAATCACCATGACAAAACTTCAAGCCTAATAAGAGGCAAGATTTTCTTTAGTTCATAGCTCCAGAGGTTTCCACGGTCATTTGGCCCTGGAGTTTAGGGCTAGTGATATCATAGCAAATATGCTAAAAGGACATGGCAGAATGGTTTTCACAGCATTGCTCTCAGAGTGCACCTGAAACCATCCAACTTCTTTCTCCTAGGTCCCACACCCTAAATGTTCCACCTCCTCCCAGTAGTACCACAAGCTTCTGACCATATCTTTAAAACAGGGGCTTTGACAGTGGAGGGACGGGGGCACACAGGACAGGGACAATCATGGCCCAGAGCCACAAGTGTCTATATAAAACGATCTTTAAAACAGGTTTTGTACTTTATGCCCCCAACTAGATAAAGAAGGATGGAATATGTGCTACCTTAAAGTACACCATTTGGGCATAAATATTTTGTGCTAAAGGCAATTTGAAAAGTAGCAAATGCAAGAAGAGCCATCTTTGGGTCTCCTAAACCCAAAGCAGGACTTAAAAACTCCCATATAAACTACGCTATCTCCAAATACTATCACCAGAGGTGAGGAGTTAAGGAAGACAGAAATTTGCACAGACGAGCCTTGTTTAGAGCTAATCCTTACATTCTCTTAGGTTTTTTTTTCTTTTTTTACACTTAGTTATCTTCAGAACCATTACCCTTCATTCAATAAAAGCACTTAGACCTAACCATTTTCAGGATCCTCATTTTTCTGTAAGGGCTTCCACGTACACACAAACTTGTTAAATAAAATTCACAAACTTCTATTAATCTGTCTTATATCAATTTCTCAGGCTTCTGGCACTCGCAAGGGCAGACCCACACGCCCCTGAGCCAGCAGAAACCACGCCTCACATTGCCCGCCCCTCCCCAAATCACAGAAAGCCCCGCCCCATGGTCCTGCTGCCCCGCCCCCAAGGCGCGTTAGCGTGTCTCCGCCCAGTGGCCGGCAGCCCCGCCCCCGCACCTGTCCTTTCCCAGGCGCGCGTCAGGACACTCCGGAGGTCCCGCCCCCAGGCGCGCGCCCGCCCTCGCGCCACGTGCTCCCTCTGGAGGGCGGCGCGGTGGGCCGAGCCGAGAAGATGTTCCCGCTGCCTCTTCCGGCTGCCGCGCGAGTCGCGCTCCGCCGCCTGGGAGTGAGAAGTCTCTGGGATCGGGGTCTGTCCACCGCAGACATGACGAAGGTGAGTGGGGTCGGCTCGCCCGGGAGGCCGCGCGTGCTGCTTTGGCTCCGGGCGGCGGGGTGGCCAGACTGGTCCAGGCCGCGGTGCGTAGGACGGACGCATCAAGTTGCACAATTGAGCGGAACAAAAAAAGTTCCCTGAGTTTGCAGGGCGCCAGCCAGGGCCCGGGCTGTGGCGAGGACGATCCGTGCTGCTTGCGGAGGGCGCGCCCCTCTCCTCCTTCCTGGACAGTGCTGGGTTCTGAACTCCGATCAAAACCGTACGCTCCACCTAGCAGTCTTTACAGACTCATCCATCCAACTGAGCTCCTAAAAATTACCCGCGCCTACTTCGTCGAATCTTTGAGTTCTTGCCGAGACCCTAGAAAGGACAGTGGCAGGATTGTTCCAAAGTCAGCTAAGGACCCCTCCCCCTGCTGAAGTGAAATGTCAGGAAAGGCCCCAGGGGAGTAAGCTGTTGGATTGGGTTTCTGGAGAAAAGCAGTTTCTAGGGAAAAGGACTTTGTCCAGAGAGGTCATCTTGCAATTGAAAGAGCATCTTCACCATCTAGTTGGGCTGTGAGAAATTATGAACGCTACTCTTACACGTGAAGGAAGGGTCTGGAAGGGTGCTGGCTCATCGGAATGAGTCTTGCTTTAAAGACCTGGTGAGGGAGGAATGTTCCAGGTGGGCACAGGTCCCCTTCAGGTATCACAGATAGTGGGGCGAGGGGGGGGGGGTTAGACGGACACCCGTCAGTACAGTTTCCAACCCTGTGATCGGTCTAGTCTGCTCAGTAACAGTGAACAGTCGCAGCTTGGTTTCGTGAAACCCCGGGAACAAACAATCTGGGGACAACTGGAACCTCGTAGTTACTGTGCCAAGGAAGCCAGATTTCTTGGGCAAAAAGATGAGGCACTGTGTGGCCCAAGTACTGGGGATTTTGGAAAGTGCTAAGGCCCGAAAGAGAAGGCATGCGCATTGTCGAAGTTTTACCACCCAGGCGCTAGTGTGTCAGAAACTAGGTTTCAGGGTTTTGGTCTCTGGTTGGTTTTTTGGTTTTTGTTTTCTGAGCTGGGTTTCTGTTTAATCCTGGAACTTGCTCTGTAAACCAGGCTGGCCTTGAACTCAGAAGTTCACCTGGACTCTGCCTCCCAGTGCTGGGATTAAAGGCTGTGCCACCACCACCCAGCATGGGAAACAGTATTTTAAAAGTCTGGAATTGCCGTGTGCAAGCAAATGATGAGTAGTGGCTTTACATCCTCTTTCAGATGTCTGGGGCCTGACAGTTGTGAGGGAGGTGAGGGGCCCCACCACTCAGTGCTTGAGAAGGCCCTGCAGAGTTGCGTGTTTCCCCCCACCTGATTGACAGGCTACTTCCTAGACAGTGGGAGCATCCTTAACCTGAAATCTGAAGTGCTCCAAAATCTCAGGTTTTTGGAGCCTTCCCCTGACATTTCTGCAGGTACAAAGTCCTGCAGCCAACCCACTGACTGTCATAGTCAAAACACCAGGTCTTTAAAGGGATTGTAAATGTGAAGCAGTGTATCAGAAACAAGTGACTTTCATGTTTAGGGTGGGGCCCAATGTTTCGCACACAGCCCAGGTCCAGTCTGGCCCTGGCAGGGATTTCAGCTGCTGAAGTAGGGGCTGCTGCTGTCTGCCTCTGCTCTTGCCCCCTTGGGGAGGACACATTTCTAATGGAATTGTTTGCCCCTTCTAGAGTTTGGGCAGTCTCGGTCTTCTAAGGAATGCACTCCGACTGTATTTGTCTTTCTTAATTTTCTCAGGGTCTTGTTTTAGGAATTTATTCCAAAGACAAAGAGGATGACATACCCCAGTTTACAAGTGCAGGAGAGAGTTTTAATAAGTTGGTGGCTGGAAAGCTGAGAGAAATGTTGAACATGTAAGTAATACTATATTTGGGGTTCCTTTTGTGTGTGTGTGTGCTTGTTGATTTGTGAAACAGGGTCTCACAAGGTAGCTGTGACTGTCCTGGTCATCAAAGTTGCAGAGATGCACCTGCCTCATTCTCTGGAGTGTGTGTGTGTGTGTGGTGTGTGCAGTGCCACCGGGTGGGGTCCAGTTCTTAAAGATCCCAAGATTGACTGAGATTCTTTCAGAGTGTCACGTAAAGTTAGTGGGGCCCTGGCTAGCTGGATCTCTGAAAATGAAAGTGGGTTCTGGAAGAAGCTGGGCAGTTGGCTCAGCGTGGGTGGGTCTCTAGTTCTGGGAAGTCATGTGATTTCTAGCCAGATCACAAACTTTTTATGAAGGATTGACAGGGATCCAGAAAGGAACAGATTTCCTCAGCCCACTCCCTGGGCTTGGCTTTACAGTCCCTGCTTTCCTGTCTGGTACCAGCCTCTAAAAGTGCCCACCAGTTAACAACAGCCTAAGGCCCTGCCCTTTGATTGCCTGGCTGGACCTTGACGGCCTTTCAAATGTTAAAGTAGAAGAGGATTACCTGATTAGCAAGAAATTCAGTCTGCAGAGGGTCTGAGATCTGACCTCTCCTAGATTAGTGAGTTCTGGGAGGAAGTAGGGAAACTATAGAGTTGCTGGCCACTTTTGGCAGGAAGAGAGCTACATAAGCCCCAACTACCTGCTACTCAGGTTATAGACTGTGTTAGAGGGTATCAGGTGCCATCTGATTCTTTAGGACTTGTACCTCTGCTTAGTTGGTAGTCCTTCACAGATACGTTAAATCATTAATCCAGAAGCTGAGCTGTTAAGAGTCCAGAGTGCTCTGGTTTTGCTGCAGGGTCACCATTGGCTACAGCCTGAGTCTCTGGCCACTGTGGGATCCCTCTTTTGTGTGGAAATTGCCATGTCTCTCATCTATCTCAGTAAACAGTATGTGGGAAACACTGGAGATGGTGCTGTCAAGTCAGCTGCTTTGGTCACCACTCTGGTTTTCATCTTGGTGTTTTTATTAAAAAGGTTTCCATTATTTAGTACAGTCACCATCCAGTGCTCAGATCCCCTTGCCTATCTATGGCATTGCTAAAATAAAAAGGCCTTGGCCACATTTGGTAGTCTAGGCTAAACCAGAACTCACTATGTCATCCAGGTTGGCCTCCAACTCATGGCAGTCCTTCCTCAGCCTCCCAAGTTCTGGAATTACAGGCATGACCCACCACACCCGGCTTCCTTATTGTTGTTGTTTTTATTATTATTATTATTTATTATTATTGATGTTCCTGTCCCATGTAACCTGGAAACTGACTCAGTACTTTCAGAGGTGGAAGTGCTGGGCTGCGTCTGCGGAGCCTGGCCTGTGTGCATTCTGTGAAGCTGGAAGGGAAGCTCAGAACAGAAAGTTAGCAAGTGTGTCCTGCTCATGCTTAGGTCATTGACCAAGAGACCAGCACAGATTGTAATGTTGAAACAACCATTTCCTCTTGCTTCAGATCGGGACCTCCTCTGAAGGCAGGCAAAACCAGAACCTTCTATGGTCTACATGAGGTACGAAATGAAAGTCATGTTCATTTGGCAAAATCCATGTTGGACCTCCCATGTATACTCATTCGTGTGGCTGCCTAGTCATGCTAGATAGAGCTCTTGTGTTTGATCGTACAGCTTCGTTCCCATATTAGGCGGAAGCACTGCTTATGCTCATGAAGGGAGTGGCTGTCTCCTCTAGCTTGTTCTCCTCAGTGTGAAGGAAGACCACCACCTCGTGCAGAGTCACTTGGAGAATTGCTCTCACTCTGCCTGTCACATCTGTTGTACTCATCGGCACCCAGGGCTGCTCTTAGTGACTCTGTGACAGCCGCCTCCCTCTGGCATTCCCGTCTGGTGTGGAGCTGTTTAAAGAGTTCGCAGTGGCTAACTGGCTGTGTTTGTGGACTAGGACTTTCCCAGTGTGGTGGTAGTCGGCCTTGGCAAGAGATCGGCTGGATTCGATGAGCAGGAAAACTGGAACGAAGGCAAAGAAAACATCAGAGCTGCTGTTGCAGGTTTGCTTGCTCTTTATGTTTGAAAGGCTGAAGGTTCTCAAGGGTCCATTCCTTAAGATGGTCTTTCTTCCCTTTTCTGTCACTGCCTTCACCCTTACCATGATTACATGCTCGCATGCCATAGCTCAACGAGTTCAGTTTATGTGAATATGTTGACCTTACCTAGGTAAAGAGGCTAGCTTATGACACTTTTAGTCTTTCTGATTTCTGTTGGGTGGTTTGCTACCATTTCTTCTTAAAACTGTATTCCTTCAGAAATCGTGATTTGTAGACAGTTTTCCATTTTGTAATGCAACTAGTGTTGCCCAGCCTTTAGATAACAGAGAATTGTTATATTTACAAATCAAAGAAAACAGGAGCAGAGTGTGGGCTACTTACTCATTGCTAGCGAAAGGCACAGGCCTGTCCCAGGTGGGTTGGGGTAACTGAGACTGAGGCCGCTGAGTCACTTTGTTGCTTAGTAGCGAGGAGAGCCTGTCCCACAGGATGACTGCCCCAAATGCACCTTGAGAAACACTCTGAGGCGGCGGTAATTTGTGTAACTAATCCTTGGCCCTGGATCTGTCACAGATGCTTATTAAGTTTACTTTCGGAGTTAAGTAGGCATTTCTAACTTTTATTTGAGAGTTTTTACTGACACACTCTTATAAATGCTGTTAATGATTGATGGTCTCTACTCAGTTGCTTGGTTGTAACTTTGGTGTCATCATTTCTTGGTCCCTTTAATCTGTCAGTTGGGAAGCTTTATCAGGAAACTCAGAAATGCTACTGGTTATATCCGCCTCTCTCTGAGGGTCTCTCCCCATTTATGAGGAGCTGTGCCTTTGACCTCTGCCCTCTCTGTGAGCACATACTCGTGCACACTTTATGGAAGGGGAGATGAAAATTTAGAGCCAGAACCATCAATCATCCGTTCTGTTCCTGGGCACTCCACCTCGTGCCTCTGCTGTGCGCTGACTTGGTTTTCTGTTTCTGCTGTCATTCTGAAGCGGGATGCAGGCAAGTTCAAGACCTGGAGCTGCCTTCCGTGGAGGTGGATCCCTGTGGAGATGCTCAGGCTGCTGCAGAAGGAGCTGTGCTTGGTCTCTATGAGTTTGATGACCTAAAGCAGAAAAAGAAGGTTGCTGTATCAGCGAAGCTCTACGGAAGGTGATGGAAGGAAATCGGGGTGTGGGTGACACTCCCAGGCATCTGACTGCGTGCCTGCTTCCAGTGTCCAGCAGCACTGTGTGGCTTGTGTGTGTTCTTTTTAGTGTCTCGGCCCTCTTTACACTATGGTAATGTCCCCAAGCTCTGCTCCTGACTCTTGCCATGTGTGTGATTCCTCCGTGGCTCCTGAGAACGCTCTGTACTTGCTGGTAACTAAGAAGCATTCACAATGTTGGCTCTTCCCCAGAAGGAGGAATGACTCGATTGGATATCCTAGTGAGCTGTAATCCAAGTCCTCCCCATTGAACTCACATCTAACATGCTGAATGTTGTATCTATATGGTTGACAGTGTTCCATCTTTGCCTTTGTGGTCCATGGTAGGAGACGCTTTCAGAAGATAACTGATCATAGTTATTCTAGCCCTGTTCTAGTTTTGAAGGGACAGGTCTCTGCTGTCAGTAATAGACAATGAAAGATCTTCAGTCGCAGGAGCCGTGAGGCTAGTGGGTTGTTCTTGGCATAGAACGGTGATAGTGTCGGTTAGAGAGTGGCCGGGAATGAAGGCTCTGCAGTCAACCTGCATTTGAATCCTGTCTCTGTCACTTTCTTGGGATAACCTCAGTTATTTCTTCATTTGTATAGGAGAGTTGTGGATCCTGGTGTAGATTTTTGTGTTTTGGGAGAAGATCTCACTGTATGTCCTTAGACTAGCCTTGAACTCACAGTCTTGCTGCCTTGAACTCACAGTGCCACAAATAGAGGCATGTGCCTTCAGTCCTGACTGATCATCATTTGTATGAAAACTGAAAGACAAATATGTCAAGTGGGTAGCACATGGTGAATGTTCTGAGGTGCCAGCTCTTATTTGTCCATTTCCATGTTGCCCATATTAACTGCTGTCAAAGAACTAGGGCTATTCAACATCACCTTACTGCATTCTCTTGTAACGCTAATACTCGCTGTCCGGTGGGCTGGTATTTAGAGCCTTTATCCAGGCACAGTGAGGCTGCAGAGCCTACAACTCCACATCTGAGTGCTTGCTGCATGGTGGTCTCACAGTTAGGACTTGGGACTGATGTCTCTTTGTAGTGAACTGGGCTCTGGGTAGGAATCTACATAACCTTTGCATATGCGTTTACAGCTGCAAATATCTGTGACTTTCCACCCCCCATTTTTAATTATGCAGGGGGAGATCCTTGAAGCTTGCTGCTTAGCCGCATCTCCCCTGCTTCTTCAGTGGGGCCTGTTTTCTTGCTCATAGAATGGCTCTAGGACTTGTACACTCATTCTTTGTTTGTAGAAAGGTCAGTGCTCTTGATGTTGTTTGAGAGTAACTCTTTTCTTCCACAGCGGTGATCAGGAGGCTTGGGAGAAAGGGGTCCTCTTTGCTTCTGGACAGAACTTGGCCCGCCAGCTGATGGAGTCCCCAGCCAATGAGATGACGCCAACCAAATTTGCTGAAATTATTGAAAAAAATATCAAAAGTGCCAGTAGTAAAGCAGAGGTCCATATCAGGTAATTTATGATTTTGTCATAGACTCAGGATGTACAGCAAAAAGAGCAGTGTGTGCTGTTTGGTTTTAGATCAATCTGAGTCACTTTGGAAGAGGGAACCTCAACTGGGAAAAATGCCCCAACCAGACTGATCTGTGGATAAACCTGTGGTGTATTTTCTTGGTTGACAGTTGATGTGAGAGGGCCCACCTTAGTGTGGTGGTGCAATCCCAGAGCTGGTGGTGCTGGGTTCTATAAGAAAGCAGAGTGAGCAAGCCATGGGGAGCAGGCAGTAAGCAGCAGCCCTCCATGGCTTCTGCATCAGCTCTTGCCTCCAGATGCCAGCCCTGCTTGAGTTCCTGCCCTGACTTTTCTCAGGGATGGACTACTACCTGGAAGTGTAAGCTGAAATAAACTTCCTTCCCCAAGTTGCTTATGGCTATGGTGTTTTATCTCAGCAACAGAAACCCTGTGTCAGTGAGTAGTGGCGATGCTGCAGGTCAGGGAATGCATAAGATTTGCAGGTAGCGGCGGGTGCTGCAGGAGCAGGATGAGGGCTGGGAGTGAAAGTACCAGCAGAGTCCTAAAAGTCACTTTAAATGTTACCAGACCAGGCTTCAGGTAAGGTGTGCAGTAGTCTTGGAAACAGCAAGGCTTGTGGGTGAGCAGAGGGAAGAAGAGTTCAGATAGATACCAGCATAATGCATGGGTGGCCTGTGACTCATGCTATGATGCGGCTGTACCACACCCCATTCAGGGTAGGTGGGTCTGCATCAAAGAAACACAGCTCTTCCGGAGGGCAAGACAGCAATAAAACACCAGGTACTAAGCTTGGGATTGGGAATGCCTACAGGGTACAGCCGTGTTTCTTTTGATGAGACGTATGTGTCTGGTTTCCCTTTGAAATAACGATGGCAATTTTAGTGTAATAGTCAGACTTAAGGGTTGGGCAAGTGCTCGAGTAGTCCTTGGATCTGGCTAATGTTAGTCTGTCTGAAATACAGACCTAGTTATTGTGGCTAGAAATCAATATGGAACTCTTATTCCTTACCCTAGAAAGAATAGCAATATGGCGTCTGTGTTCTAGTTTGCACTGAGGTGGGGGTTCACGTTACCTGCGCTGAGCCTGTGTTTATTGAGAACTAAGTAGTTTTCCATTCACAGACATCTCAAATTGCACTTGGAGCTATGAGCAGTGGTGTGCCAGCATTGAAAGACTGCAAAGATACAGGATATTTTACTCCTGTTGATATAGGATAGCTTTGTTTAGTTTTGTGGGTTTATTTTGTGTGTGTGCCATTATTAGTAAAACAAAAATAAAACTAGATGCTTTAACAATCTTTAACTTCCCCTTTGTAGACTCATGGCCTTGCTAACTTCATTTTCAAATTAAAACCAGAAATACCTGAGTAGATTGAGGAGGACTGTTATTTATTGAGTAAACACTCTGTTACCTAATACTGTATTAGTTACCACGAACACGTTCTCTGAGTTGTGTAATCAATCCTTGGTAGGGGAGAGCCTGATCTCATTTTACAATTAAAGTGTCCGGAGTCAAGCCTTCTGCCTGTGAGTAGACAGAAGCAAACAATAGGCTGTGATCACTGGCACCTTCAGCCTGTGTCCAGTGTTTTTCCCCTAATGCTGGGGATGGAGCTCTGGCCTGTGCATACTAAGCTGCTGCCCTACTTCTGAGTGTACCTGGTCCTGTTCAGAATTTGGATAATTTGTGTATTGTACTTTTTTTTAGCATTTTGTTGAAATTTTTCTAAATTGTTTTGGAATATATGTAATTGTATCTCTCCTTTTCCCTCTCTCTGTGCTGTAGACCCAAGTCTTGGATAGAGAAACAAGAAATGGGCTCTTTTCTAAGTGTGGCCAAGGGGTCCGAAGAACCACCAGTCTTCTTGGAAATACACTACACAGGCAGTCCCAATGCAACTGAAGCACCCCTGGTGTTTGTGGGGAAGGGAATTACCTTTGACAGGTACTTCGTGGGGGTGTCTGCGTGCTCTGTTTTAATGAATGCTGTGTATGATAGTGAGATTCATAAGATGGGGTTTGATCGGGTCTTACGCATTATAGTAAACATATCGTGCTGCTGATTTTGAATTGCAGTACTTTTATATGCCAAAGATAATTAAGAATTTTATAGATCATGGTCCTGCTCTTAGCCCTGTGAGCTTTTGTGACCAATAGGTGAGGAAACCACCATTCAGAAGTTATTTGTTTAAAGTCATACCATTTGGGTTTGGGGAGATGGCTCAGCCAGCAGAGCACTTGGCAAGCCTACACACATGCATTGCACAGATACACATGCA
>NW_004949103.1:10778826-10795879 GCF_000317375.1 Microtus ochrogaster
CACAGATACACATGCACGTCACACATAGATACCTTCCTTATGCTTCTTCCCATTCAGTAGCCGTCTACCACCAGCAGGTGTCTGAAGAACTAGTCCCTTCTTGTCCTGTGTGCGTGAGAGGAGCTTGTCAGCTTTTCTTCATAGTTTATGACCTTTGGGTTTCATGGGCTAATCAAATCAAAAAGTTTTCTTTTTTTTTCCCTGAAAGACAATCTTTGTGGGTATCAGATGTTACTGATAGGAAGCAGAGATGGATCTTAGGTGGATTGGTAGTATATGGTGATGTTTCCAGTGGCACCTGGTCAAGTTTCATTCAAATAGAAAGAAAAGGACCTCCCGCACTTATCCATGTTTCTGGAAGGATTTTTTTGTCTTTATAAAGGCTACAGAATTGAACTAATTCAGATTACAAGTTTAGAAATTTGACTATGTGTGGTGCTTTTGTGTGGTAGTGAACTCTGAGTTTCTATAGGAGTTTGGTTTGGTTTGGTTTGGTTTTTGAGACAGTCTCGCTACATTACCCAATCTGGCCTCAGTTGAAATCCTGCTTTAGCCTCCTGAATTCTGGGATTGGAGGCATACAGCACCACATGGATAACTTTTTTTTTTAACATTTTACTTATTTATTATGCATGGTATGTGTGCACGTGGGGACCCAAGTACCACAGCAGTCTTAAGGAAGTCAGAGGAAACCGTTCTCGCCTTCCACCATGTGGGTCAGGGGATCGAACACAGGTCATCACACTTGGCATCTCACTGACCATGTCTCTGGTTTCAAGAAAGTGATTCGGGCTCTCAGCTTCGCTCTTACTATTGTTGCACACTATCCCCTCCTCCATACAGTGGCGGTATCTCCATCAAGCCTTCTGCAAACATGGACCTCATGCGGGCCGACATGGGAGGAGCTGCAACAATCTGCTCGGCCATTGTGTCTGCCGCGAAGCTCAATCTGCCCATTAATATCATAGGTAAGTAGGACATGGGTTGTTGCTTTGTGAAGTGCTTCCAAAGTCTAGTCTGATGGTGGAACTGAAGCATCAAACCATTTCCTTCCTTCTAAAAAGACCAGAAGGCATTTTTACACAGCTTTTCATCAAGCGGAAGCTGTTTGGCTGAAATAAATATTTTCTGTCCGAGGTGACTGGGCTAAGTGTGTTTTGCAGCCAGCAAGCTGTAACTTGTATTGATTTGTTTTACTTAGGCAAAAGTGGTTAGCCATCAAGAACACATATGTCACGTTTGTACTTTACTCCAGCAAGACCAACTAAGTCGCTGGAGTGGAGGGCATCATCTTTATCATCCTTGGCTCATTTACTGACAGCCTCCCAGGACTGTGGTCTATTACTTTCCTGACACAGAATAAGCAATTAGTATGCAGGGTCTCCTGGAATTGCACATGCAAACCTCCAGAAGCAGTGCCGGGAGTTTATAGCAAGGTTAAAAGGAAGAGAGAGTTGGGTTTCATCCCTTGTGTGTGAGAAAGGTAAAATGGTACTTTAGACCCATCTGACCAGAACTGTTACCGGAAATCAAGATGCTGACATTTCAACATGTTTCTACCTCTGAGTATTTTTAACATGTCTCCTAAGCAGAAGAACATTCTATGTAATGATAATAGTTACATTTCAAAAGAATCTATAGAGTAACCTAATAAGTTTCCCAATACTCCAAAAAAAAGCCATTTTGTTTATATTTGGTATTTTCTATTATGTGTGTTTATTTGTGTCAGTGTGTGGTTCTGTGTACATGTAAATTCAGTTGCCCAGGGAGGCCAGAAGATTGCATCAGAGCTTCTGAAACTGGAGTCTCAGGCTGGGTGCCGGAAATCAAACTCGGGTCCTCTGAAAGAGCAGTGTACACTCTTAACCCCGAGCCATCTCTCCAGGCCCCTTACTTAGTTTTAACATCTGATCCCTAGCAAAGATAGCACATTGCGTTTGGTTGCCAGGAGCCCCATTTCTTCTTTCTTCCCTTCATGACACTGGCATTTTGAAAGGTCCAGGCAGTGCTGGTGTTCTGTAATTTGCATTAATTTCTTCTGGATTAGAATCAGTTAGACCATGCTACACATGTCCCTGCTGACCTCAGTTGTGCCATTGGTAATACCAAGTTTAGTCACTTCTGAAAGTGAAGCCTGTATCTAGTATGCTTTTGATGGCTCTCCGGCAGCCTCCTGTCCTATAGGATAGCATTTTTGAATCAAGCGTGTCTCATGTTCCTTTTTATGTTTTATCAATAGGTTTGGCTCCTCTTTGTGAAAATATGCCCAGTGGCAAGGCCAACAAACCAGGGGACGTCGTCAGAGCCAGGAACGGGAAGACCATCCAGGTTCGTGAGGGGAACAACAGAGCATGCCGTCTGTTACCACCTAGCTGCAGGGTGCCATGGGTTAGGACCCCAGGGCACTTTGGGCCAGGGTGCTGCTTTTAGTGCTGAGAACCTTTCATGCAAAGTGCCATTAGTTTTGATGGAAATTTTTGAGTATTTTTTTCCTACCTTGTTGTATTTCCCACTAATAGTGTTTTACATACAAATCACGAATATTTGGCCTGGCCTGCAGAGCATGACACACCAGTAAAGCATGGGCTGTTTTCTAGTTACTTGTGCCGTGATGAACTTTTTCCTCATGTTTCAATTGGACAACACAGCCCTTCACTTTGACTCTTTTCTTTGGCATCTGTGGAGCACAACTTTAACACACAGACACTGCTCAGGACCCTGGGGTCATGGTGGAAGGAAGGGAACTGGGCTAGAAATGTACACGTGGATACTGTCTTTACCCTTGTCTTTACTGAAGGAATGGAATAGGGTAGAAAGGGTTGCCCAAGTTTTAAGAGTTTCAGTTTTAACTCCCTTAAGGACTTTGTTTTGTTTGGTGCTTCGAGAGGGAAACTAGGATTTCAGGCATGCTGCATGCTCAGCCTGTTACTCTTTCAGCTATCTACTCCCAGTTTTCCAGTTTTAAAATGGACCAGACAGTCCCCTACTTTTTCAGTGTGGTGTCATCAGCTAGGGCAGGACTGCCTGCATGGCCGTCAGGTTAGCTATGTTCCCGCTGTGCCTGAAATACAAGTGACTCTGTACTATCTCGTGACAGATACCACCCTGCCCTCTTCCCACTTTGAGATCAAGAGCTATCGTGTCTGGGTTTCATATCCAGTCCTCAGGTTGTCTGACACTTTCTCTTCTTGACCTTCTCTGCAGGTGGATAACACAGATGCTGAGGGGAGGCTCATCCTGGCCGATGCACTCTGTTACGCACACACCTTCAATCCCAAGGTCATCATCAATGCTGCCACCTTGACAGGTCAGTCCCCATTCCCTGTCATGTCTGCAGGAAATCTTGGGTGCAGTGCACACACTGTACTCCAGGCGTTCCTTCACCAAAGAAACTGCCTCGGTGTTACAGCCGTTCTCGGTATTCGTTCTGTCGCCTTACAGCATTCCAGAGTTACTAAAAACAAGGGATTATTTTGTCTTGTGCACATATGTCACAGCGTGTGGAGGTCAGAGGACACCTTGTGCTTTGGTCTCCCTCCACCATGTGGGTGTTGGAATCAGTTAGGTTGTCAGGCTTGGGATCAAGCACTAAGCCTTCTTTCTGATTCTCCAGTGGGAACTTAACAACTGGGTCAAATCAACTAAGCCAGATTTAAAAGAGAGTGAGAGGGGTGGGCTTTTGTTGTTGTTGTTATGACTGCCATCTACCACAAATCTGAAAAGATCAATACGTTTAAAAATCAGTGGCATTTTTAATATACTAATCAATATGTCTGATATCCAGTCAGCTTTCCAAACTGATTTCATATTGTTAAGAAAAAAAATATTGTGGGGGTAGCAAGGTCTTTGTTTAATGGGCACACAATAGTGTGACCGGTGTGCAAAGAAAGCCCTGACTTTGGACCAGCATGGGTGTAACACTGCTTACTGACCGCAGCCTCCAGGGAGCTCCTGGCCCCCAGCATCAGCACATGAGGGCAGTTGTTAGGGCTGGAAGGAGCTCCAGGCTCCTCTGCCAGGCATTCCCCGAAGCAGCCTGATGTAGAGGCTCTGTAGACAGTGAAGAGGTGGATGGTGGCTTGTTGCACAGTTCCAAAACTCAAAATGTCCTCCAAAATCTCTCGCTAGGAATCTGTCTGTTCTTCAAGATTAAAATTCAGGGCATTTGGACCTTTTGTTTTCATCTTCCTGAGTCTCGGAAGCCTTTACTGGAGCAAAAGTCATTTCCTGTTCCTCTCATATGTGCACAGTGGTTTACTAAGAGTTCCTTTCTGTTTCTAATTTTTTGGAATTCTGCCCTTTGTAATTAATTTTTAAATCTGGCATGCAGAGATACACTTTCATTATGGCAGTTTCATAAATGTTTTTAAGTAGGCATTATAATATTTGTATAGCTTTTGTTCTCCCTATTCAGTACCTAAAATATTGAGGACAAATGAACATTTATCAAAACTGACCAAGTTTAAAAACAAGGCATTAAAATGATTGACTAAGGGACTGGAGAGATGGCTCAGAGGTTAAGAACACTGGCTGCTCTTCCAGAAATCCCAAGTTCAGTTCCCAGCAACCATATGGTGACTCACAGCCATCTGTAATTTGATCAGGTTCCCTCTTCTGGCATGCAGAGTACTGTATACATAATAAATAAATTTAAAAAAAATTAAAAAGTATTTTACAAAAATGATTCACTAAAATGTGGCACACGTGTCCCACATAGATGCCTCATAGGCATCAAATAATTACTATCTGCTATATACAGTTGATGCCAAATGAATGACCATCAGCATGCATTTAGCTCCTGCTGTGTGCAAGGACTGTGCAGGTAGCTGAGGATATAGGGTATATATATATAGTAAGGCCATATTCTTAGCTGTTTAGAACTCTAGAAAGTACTATCAGCAATAAGTGACATTTACTCTGGGATGGGACTGTTCATGATAATTGCTATCATTTCCTTTTCTGAATTGTCCACAATAAAGGGGAATTCTAGTTTGTGAGGTGTAACTAGCTATAGAAGTGATAGTTTCTCAAGCCTATTTACATTTTGTATGAAGGAGCCATTGATAGACTTAGAGACCACAGTGGTGGTCTCAGTAACAGGAACCTCCTGGCTTCGAGAGATGGGTCCTGACCCAAGGGACTGTTTCTTACAGGTGCCATGGACATAGCCCTGGGATCAGGTGCCACTGGAGTCTTTACCAATTCGTCCTGGCTATGGAACAAACTCTTTGAGGTAAGTCTATATACCCATAAGTTATAAAAATAATAATTTTTGTGGCCTTTGAATAATAAGCTTGTTCAAGCTGTGTGCTAAAGTGATTTTCTTCCTGTTGGGTTGCCTTTGAATTGAAAATAGGTCATAACAGTAAACTTGATTCAGTAGCTTTGGGTTTTCTCAAGATATTCTTAAATTATGGGTATGACATCACTTCTCTGTCCTTCCCTAGCCTCAGAATGATGTTAAAATTACTGACAAATTACATGGCCATGACTGGTAATCCCTGAAGTGCAGAGTGTGAGGCCAACTTTGTGAAACAGTGGCCTTCCAATGGGTGTGTGTGGGTTCAGCATTGTAAACATGACTCCCCTGCCCTTCACTGCTGCGCTCTGTGCCCTTCCCGTCATCCTCCGTCCTTACATTTCCTGCCACTCACTGCCAATACCAGCATTGACCTAGCCTAGCCCGTTTCTAGTCACAGGTGGCAGTGATCTCTTGGTGACTCTGGTCCTAGGTTTCTGTGACCGTCTTTTCTTCTGGCTCGTTTGTGTGTCTGTCCTGCTTTGCCTTTTTTGCTAGCTGTTTGCTTCATCCTCTTTGGACACTGTTTAGTTCCTGTCCTAAAGGAACATGAGGACTCTGCATGCCCAGAGTCCTCATGGTAAAACTTGTCTGTCCTGCGGCTGCTAATAGCCGTGTCCCCAGTGCTCCATGGGGCTGTTCTGCAGCTCCAGGCAGCTCATGTATCCTTTCACAGGCTGGTAATGGCAGCTTACCAGGGGGAGGAGACACATAATCCATGAATACATGTATGAGGTTTGTTTGAGCTCCTGGATCTATTTGTCACTTGACGATGCTGCCCCCTTCTTTGTCTGTTTATGAAGTTCACGCTCAGCCTCTGCACGAGCCAAGCTGTTGACCTAATGCTGAACCAGGAACCTCTCCTGGCCTCTCGCACTACCCAGTGTCCCTCTGTCATTATGGCACACACAGCATTGGAATTTTTCAGGTCATTTATTTTACTGCTAAAATGATATATTCACAGGGATACTTAAGACAACAATCAGCAGCCCATAGTCTGTCTTCCCAGAGGTATACTTAGGTCCTAAAATAAAATAACAGGTCTATTCCTGGTTTGTTTTCCTTTTACTCTGAGACTTTATTTTTGCCTTCTGAAAATGAGTACAGTCTGCTTGCCTGGCTCTGCTTAGCCTGGTCCTTTTGATGGCAGCGGTGTTAGTGCTGTGGCTCAGTGGTGACCTAGCGCTCAGTTAGTATAAGCAGATGGATAAGAGGCTAGGCAAGGCGTAGTGATCTCATCTTGTCTCTGGTTTTCAGTAATGAACGTCTAACATGCATGTCTCCAGCAGACCAAGGTGTATTCTGCCCTAATTAAACCCACAAAGCCTACAGCTTCAAGCTGAGACTTTACTAAATGTCCTACTGATGCATGGATTATTTTACAATGTCCCTATTTCCTAATTCTGAGATGAATCTTTTGGTGACCTAAAGCACTCTTAGATATCACTCTCACAGCCCTGCTTTGCAGTAACAGGCCAGAACAGGTCTCTCCTCCATACATCCAGCTAGAGTGTCTGCCCTTACACTGTCACGTTGTCTTCTTCAGGCCAGCATAGAGACTGGGGACCGAGTCTGGAGGATGCCTCTCTTTGAGCATTATACAAGACAGGTCATAGATTGCCAGCTTGCTGATGTCAATAACATTGGAAAATACAGGTATGTCAAATGATCTCTCTTTCCAGTCATCCTGGGTTTCCAAACTACTCCTTAGTCTCATCCTTTTCACAGAAGATTCTAACACTAACCAGTTTCCTTTTGGTAGAGTGCTTCTAAGCTTTCTGAGGTGTTACATTTTGAAAATACTTCTCTAGCAGTTCTCTTAATGTTAGAAATTTTTGAAATTTAAAAGTTACTTTAAGCAAGTGATAAGACAAGGTGATGGGAACTATAGGAATTCATTACACAGTAAAGTAATTTAGAATTTGGCATTTATCCTAGAAAGCCATATCTAAAAATAAATATTCTGGAAATGATTTCTCGGTTAATTTCTTAATAGGTTACATGAGCTTAAGTTTTCCTCTTATTTTATTTTATTTTATTTTATTTTATTTTATTTTATTTTGGTTTTTCCAGGCAGGGTTTTTCTGTGTCTCTCTGGATATCCTATATTAACTTTTCCTCTTTAGTACTGTTGTTTTTAAAAGACATATATTGGGTGTGGGGTGATGTGTGTGCCATGGCCCTGTAGCATGTATGTGGGGTTAAAGGACAACCCCCTTGGTCCACGTGTATGCCAGCTCCGGAGTGGGGCTCAGGCTGTGAGGCTTGTGCATCATGCTCCCTATCCCAGCCATCCCACTGGCCCCGAAAGTAGCTTGATGAAATGCTCCATGCACTTTGATGTGAGGTAAAGTAATCCTTTTTGCCTTTCTCTTCAGATCTGCAGGTGCATGTACAGCCGCGGCATTCCTGCGGGAGTTTGTGACTCATTCAAAGTGGGCGCATTTGGACATAGCCGGTGTAATGACCAACAAGGACGAAGTTCCGTACCTGCGGAAGGGCATGAGTGGGCGGCCCACAAGGACCCTGATCGAGTTCTTACTTCGCTTCAGTAAAGACAGTTCTTAGTTCAAACATTCAGAAATTCCTTCATGTGTCTTAAAAATGGATATTTGGGCTTCAAAATATTTTTGAATGAATGAAAATCTTTTAAAAACAAAAATGAATGTTGTTCTTTTCAAAATTATTTTAGTATGCTTCAGTCATGAAAATCTAAATTTTATATGTATGAATATAGGCCCTTTAGATTAATAAAACATCTTATAATAGTATGTATTTACAAGCCATATTTACTATTTTACAAGACAAGCTCCTTTTTCCAGTTTACTTGTGGTTTCTTTTCTTTCCTTCACCTCTATTGGGAGTTTGATTCAGCAGTTGAGCTGGGGCTGCTGGGGTGTCCCACGTGGTTCACCTAAGGCCCTAGTGTTGGCTGTATCGTTCCCAAGCTTCACACGTTTTCCTTCTTTGGCAGCATACCCAAAGGCGGCTCTCAGGAGAGAGACTGGCTGGCTGGATGCCTACAGGCTGGCTGTTCCCACGACAAAGTGTCGTCTCTTACTAAGACAAGACCCTTCCTCTCTCTGAAGTGGGAATGTAGGAATGTCCCCAGTGGCAGCAGCCACACTTCTTTCCCCTTGCGGTTCATACTTCAGCTTTAATTCATCTGGCTTAGCTCTGATTCATATTTGACATTGTGAAAGCTGTGGGCGTCTTCCATCTGCCAAGTTCCCATTAAATATCCAGTCTGCTGGCTCTCAGTATGCTTTCACCCTCTCTTTGGACAGTGGGTCCTTCATTTTCTCCAGATTATTGATTTTACCTGAAAAGGTGTTTTATTTCACCATCCTTCCGTTCCAGCACGGCAGACAAGTGCTCCTGCTGTTGAGATTCAGTTTGAGACCCTCTCACCCTGAGCAGTGTGGAGGTCTGTGACGTGTTCTGCCCTCTACGCTCTGCTGGGTGCATTTTGCCTCCCCAGTGACTGATCCTGACTTTCATGAGGTTGAGCTTGTGTTCCATCGCCACCTTCAGTCCTCCACCTCTGCAAACAGAGTTTCTGTCACTGTTGGAATCCGAGGCTTGTGAAGTGTGAGCCAGCTGCACCTGGTGGTCTTGACTTCCTGTACGAGCTCTCACCAAGGCTTTCCAGTAAGACACTGCTTTTTCCTCCCCCTCTTTCAGCGGGTCTGCCCAGTGCAGTAGGCAAGTGTGGAGGCATCCTTGTTGCTCGTTTTCGCTACAGCCTGTTCAGCTCTTTGAGTGCGATCTTCCTACCTTCCATTTCAGTTAGCTCAGGTCTACGGAGCCAGCACTGCCAAGACGTGCTCTTGAGCCCCTGCTGCTCAGACATTAGCCAGGGTCTTCCGATTGGTGAGGGAGAAGTCTTGGTGATCCAGATTCTGCTCCAGCTGACGGTCACTGAGCCTTGCTTCATCTAATTCTGCTCACAGTTTTCTAACTTACTTTCCAGGTCATTATCTTACTGCCCATGGCTTCTGTTAGTCACATTTCTAACTGCTCCAGCTGCATTTTTTGTTGTTTCACAGTCACAGCTCAAACTCTTCGTCCACCTCTTGAGCTTGGCCTCTCTTTGAAGGGCATACACGCTTTTTTGTAATTCAGTCATGGTCACTGTTTCTTCATGGCATCTGTCCAGTTGCTCCTGTTTGCTTCCCCAGTAGCTGTAAGCCATGCTGTGCAGCTCTCCGTTGCTCCTTTTCACACTCATTGAGCTTGTTTTGAAGATCTGCGATCTCTGCCTCCATGATTCATGTCTTCTGTTTCCAGCCTACTTTCCCCTCATGGTCCCTGGGTGCTACAGCTGGAGGCCTGTACTGAGAGCACTGGGCGCCCAGATTCACGACACTAAATCCATCTGAGCACAGGAACACCATC
Source organism: Microtus ochrogaster (assembly GCF_000317375.1). Lineage (NCBI taxonomy): Eukaryota > Metazoa > Chordata > Mammalia > Rodentia > Cricetidae > Microtus > Microtus ochrogaster. The sequence goes on from NW_004949103.1 coordinate 10,788,524, forward strand.
TCATTCATTCTGCTAGACTGTAGCCTGTCTTTTGGGCCCACCAGCTCCCCAAGTAATGGCATGGAGACTATTAATTATGAAAGCTTGCCTTTAGCTTAGGGTTCTTCCCAACTAGCTCTTGTAAGTTAAAATAACCTATTTCTATTCATTTACATTCTGTATGTCTGACTTCCTCAGTGTCTCGCACACCTAGATTCATCCCGAGTCCCTCTTTTCTCCCCAGAAGTCCCACCTATTCTCTATTGCCTAGATATTGACCATTCAGCCCCTTATTAAACCAATCAAAAAGTGCCTTCCACACAGTGTGATCAAATATCCTGCAGCACTAGATGACTGCTAAGTAATCCCCGGCTTTTTAAAAATTCAGTTCCTGTGACCTTGAATGGCTTTAAAATGCAGAACAAAATGGAAGTTTTTATTTGAGTTTCATTTTCTGCAATGATTGTAAAGTCCTGCTTTGCAAGACTTAAAATATTCTCCATGTGGCTATTAAATTTTTAACTTCCTGATCAATTTCAGAGCATATGTTTGAGTTTTTGTTTTTTAAGACAGGATTTCCCTGTGTAACAGTCCTAGCTATCCTGGAACTCACTTTATAGACCAGGCTAGCCTCAAACTCTGAGATCTGCCACCTTTGCCTCCAGTGCTGGGATTAAAGGAGTGAGCCACCACACCTGACTAGAGCATATGTTTTTAATTAAGAAGGAAAATTGAACTTCAGGTTTGTGCTGCTAAGAAAAAGAACATAAGCAAAATCAAAAGATGATGTGCAGTTACCAAAATAATTGTTTCTGGGTTTGGTTTTCTTTGAGTGTGGGGTGTGAGTCTAATGTACCTAAGGATAGCTTTGAACTCCTGATCCTTTGCCTCCATCTCCCAAATACTAGTGTTAGAGGGGTACACCACTATGCCTAGTGTCCTAGGTATCTTGCTATTGTTATTAGAAGACAGGGTTTACTTGGGGCTGACAATCCAAGGAGAATAGGAATCTATCACCAGCATGGCTAGTGGGCAGGCAGGCATGGTGTTTGAGAAGCTGCTAAGAACTCACATCTGGATTCACAAGTAGCAAGGAGCACACCAGGCATGGTGGGAATCTTTTCATCAAGCCCAACCTCAGTGACACCAAGGCCACACTTCTGAGTCCTTCCCAAACAGTCCTGCTTATTGCACCAACTATTCAAATATATGAGCCTACGGGGGCCATTCTCTCAAACCACCACACCTAGCTAGTTACTAGAAATACTGTTTTGTGGTCCCTGGATTATGACATTTGTTCACAGTTATTCTTTTTTAACTATGGTTGATTCTTTGTGGATTTCACGTCATGCATTCTGCTCCTCCTTGTCTTCCGGTCTCCTTGCATCTACCCTATGCTCTCGCAAACTCCCCCTCAAATCAAAACCAAATTTAAAAGAAAAACACAAAACAAAAAGAAGAATCTTGTGGAAGCTGTAGTGTAGCCCACTGAGTCACACAGTTTACCCTTCCGTCCATTCATCTTTACTTAAGCAGTGTTCATTGCTTGAGTCACTGGTCTGGTTCAAGGCTTCTGGTTTCTGCTACACCACTGATTATGGGCTCTAACTGGGGCTTCTCCCTGACATCCTGTTGCACTGTGTCATGGAGAGCCTGCTGTTTTGGATCTGTAGGTTCATCCCCTTCACATGACCCAACAGTTGATAGATTCAGTGGTTGTTGGGGTGGGCTAACTCATAGCCCTAGTTCTGGGCCTAGGTGGAAGCTGGATAGCGGGGAAACCTACATAGGACTCTGAATGTGGATGACAGTTTGTGCCTTGGGCAGTCTGGGGCCACTGGCAATGGGAAAAGGATTTAGCCCTAGTGCTGGAACTGGCTTTTTGGAGTCTATTCTTTTTGGAGGGATACCTTGCTCAGCCTAAATATAGATGGGAGGACCTTGATCCTGACTCAAAGTGATGATGTCAGACTTTGTTGACTCCCCACGGGAAGCCTTACCCTCTCTAAGTGGTGGATTGCGGGGGTGGGATGGCAGGAAGGTGGGGAAGTGGGAGGAGAGAAGGGAGCAGGAACAGGGATAGGTATGTAAAATGAGAAAAGATGATTTTTTAAAAGAATAAATTAGCAAAAAAGGAGTCTCACGTATCCTCCACGGAAGGTCAAGGAAGTAGGAAATGTTCTGCTGTTTTGGAGTAGATGTATTGATTCAGCATATATTCCATGCTCAGTAAGGCAGAGAAAGCAAGATGTAGTTCCTGCTCTTGAATTCTCCATTTAGGTTGAGGGAAGTAGAGTTTTAGGAGTATGCTCATGGCTGACAATATTACCTGATTTCTCTGGGGTCCTTCCTTTGCTGTAGCTTTAACATCTACTGTGAGCTTGTCTTCTTGTCATGATCTTAGGAAAATGTTCATTTAGGCCCTACATTCTATAATTACCATTTTATTACAGCCCTTCTGTGTTCCATTCCTAATGAGTCTATGCCATACCTTCATATCCAACTGCCCAGTTCTTTGGTGTGGCCTGTAACCACAAATAGATAACTTTGGGGGGAGGGTTGAGACAGGGTTTCTCTGTATAGCCCTGGCTGACCTGTAACTCTATCTTGTAGACCAGTCTAGCTTTTAACTAAGAGATCTGCCTGCCTCTGCCTCCAAGGTGCCAGGATTAAAGGCATGCACCACCACCACCCAATGGATAGCTATTTTTTTAAATTTTATTTTAAATCATATTGTGTGGATTTGCAAATGAGTGCAGTGTCTACAGAGGCCAGAAGAGGGCGTGAGATCCCCTAATACAATACTATTGCTACAGGTGATGGGGTGCTACCTGGTGTGGGTGCTGGAATGTGAACTCGGGTTCTCTGGAAGAGTAGGGCTTGCTCTCAGCCACCAAGCCATCTCTCCAGCCAGTGAGCAACTCGCTGTAAAGGTCACACTGTCGCGTTTTAGTCTCTACCAGGCTACAGTGTTGACCGTGTTGTACACTACCGTAGTGTGGACCGTCACAGACGAGTTGTCTCTCTCTTAGTGATCCTCCCAAGACTGTACTCTTCCATTTTATGAGTGAAGAAACAGAGTTTTAGCAAAACAAGAAGTGGATCCTTTGTTCTCTGGATGAATCCAGGAGAAATACCCCTGGTTTGTTACTGGCAATTTAGATCGTGGTTAGACTAACTGGGTACTAGATTTGCAAATAAAGGTAAAATTCCGTCACTATGTGTCACTGCTCCAGAGGCAGTGGGGCTGGGAGAACAGAACCAATTAGTGAGGCAGACTAAAGTCTCATGCAATAGCCAAGTTTGTTCAGAGCCTCAGACAGTTTATACTCTGAGGGGTAAGAAAGATCACGCGAGTGAAGTTCTCTTGCAAAGGCCACATGACTAAAGAGTTGTACGTAATCACAAAGGATAAGCTGCATATGGTGAAAACATGCTTTTCCATAGAGGGATATACAGGATCGTCTAAACACTTAACAACAGCAAGTAATAATGACTTATCTGAAGTAAACTCAGTCTTATCCACTACTACAACTGGGAGAAGCATGAAAACAGCCAAGAACAATTCTATGTTTTCAAGAAACTGAGGTCACAAGACTTGTTTTCGTGGAGTGTTCTCACAAGCTCTCAGAAGTCTCCTCCCACAGCTCCATTCCTGGACAACTAAGTCATTTTTCTTGGCTGTTGTTTTAGAAGAGTTGTGATTTCCATAAAAATGTTAACATGCAATGTGTCCATTACTTTTTTTTTTTTGGTTTTTCGAGACATTACTTTTAATCAACTCTAAAAATGGTTTTATTTGATAAATATTAGCAAACACAATCCTCCATTACCCCAAACTTCAGGATCTCCAATAAGCTTTAGGAATATAGAAGGGTCCTGAGATAGAAACAGTTTGCAGAAAAGCTCCTAGCTTTTTATTTTTATCCTTTCTTTTGATTAGTTTGCTTTTTATTTTGTTTTCTTGATATAGGGTTTCACAATGTAACAACAGCAGGCTTGGAACTTCCTATGTAAAACATGCTGACCTGACTCTCCGGTGCTGGGATTAAAGACAGCTCTGTGTTTTCCATGGGTTTCCTTCACTGCCTAGATTTGACTATTCTGGAACTTGATCTGTAGAGCTGACTGGTCTCGAATTTAGAGATTTATCTGCCTCTGCCTCCGGAGTTCCGGGAATAAAGCCAGAACCCACCACACCTGGCTCTAAGCGGTTCTTTAATTCCTTTTCACAAGTTGGCTTCTTAGCTGGGTGGAGTCTTGCCCGGAGGTCCTCACTCTCTTCACACCATTTAACACCAGGATTTTCACTAATATCTTTATCTCCTTGAACACAGGATTTAGCTCCATTCCACTTCTTGGTGCCCTTATTTTGTGCATTTTGTATTTTTCCTTGCTCAATTTGCTCCTTTTCATTTATAGATCTGCATTAAGAATGAACACTAATAAACACACAACACAGTCAATGCTAGTTTGTTGAAATGTCCTCTGCTAAAGCTCTTAATCCTTTGATTTAGCCTCAGGCACGTTTTTTTGGACAAAGGAATAAAGCAGCCACATTTTTGCAAAAATATCAGATATTAATATTCTTTGAAATATCTTGAGTTGGCCTCCCACAGTTCAAATCACCCTCAGCACCGCTGTCTTCCATGTTCCTACCATTATGACCCATTAAATTCTGCTTAAAGCATTCAGCTGCTCTTCTAATCCAAAGTCTTAATGTCCACATTCTTCCAAACAAAAGCATTATCAGGCTACCAAAATACCCCAGTCCCTGGTACCAACTTCTGTCTGATGGTTTTATTGTTGTGAAGAATCACCATGACCATGGCAACTCTTATAAAAGAAAACATTTATTTGGGGATGGCTTAAAGTTTCAGAGGTTTAGTCCACTGTCATCATGGTATGAAGCATGGCAGCATGCAGGCAGACATGGAACTGAGAGTTCTACATATTGAATTGGCACTTGGTACATAGCAAGCCCTCAAGCACCCTGAAGAAATAGATGACTCTTCGCTTTACTAAGGAGCCCAAGGAAAGACTTGGCCAATGTCCCTGAAAGCCCTTAGGAGCAGCACAGGGATCGGTCGATGGCAGGGAAGCCCACGCGCGAGTTCAGCCTCTGTACATGACTGGTTTAAACCCGCCCAAGCTTTTAGTACTAAAGTCAGTAAAGAGTTAACCCAGGCGATCTCAGGGAAACAAGGTTCTAGAGGCCTCTAGACACCTCTGGGAGGGACAGGAGGAGCCCCGCCAGTCACATGACCACACCCGCCACGTGATCCCGCGGCGCACGCAGGCCCAGTGGCGCCTCCGCCCGCTATTGCAGACATGGCGGGGTCTCTAGGCGGGATGTTCTCGGGGCAGCCGCCTGGTCCGCCGCCGCCCCCGCCCGGGCTCCCGGGCCAGGCCTCGCTTCTGCAAGCCGCTCCCGGGGCTCCGAGACCGTCGAACAGCACTTTGGTGGACGAGTTGGAGTCGTCATTCGAGGTAAGCCGCGCCGTGGGCGTCCCTGTGCAGCCTTCGGAAGTCGCGCCTGTCTCGGTGGTCCCTGCGCCCCGTGGGTGCCGGGGGTCGGAGAGCCGAAGCCGCTGCCCGAGGCTGGCTGCAGCCCGTGTCCGGCGGCCTCTGGTGCCTCCGCACCCGCGGCCTTTCTGGAGACAACTCACAGAATCTCGGGGCTCTTTGGATTCCAGCCGGCGTTCTGCTCTGCAGGTCCGATTGGAGCTGGTCTTCCCTGGAGCGTAGCCTTTCGCCTGAGCTTCTCCGAGTTCAATTTTTTTCAGGTCACCTAGTACGTGCTTTTCCCGGTTTTCTCTCTTTTGTGTAGACCTCCCAGTGGCTCCTGGCACTTGCTTACCTGTTAGCTTTTCTCTTTGGGTGCTACCCCTTGACGTCTCTGGCTTTCACTTTCTAGTCGTTTGGTGGATGCGCTTTGTTGGGACAAATTTAGCTCTTACCGTGTGGGGAAGCTTTGGTAGAACATTTGTATTCATCCCTCGCCCCCATAAGACTCAGAAGTAACTTGTCCAAAGTCGGCCTTGGATTTAAGCAAGTGAACGTTAGTACTCCGGCCTTATGCCTTTCCAGGTAAAAGCTGGCCTAGTCATACTTCTGAAAAGTATTTTTCTTTAAAAAATAAAATAAATCGCATTGCGTTTATTTAATTTGTGTTATTGATGCGCTTCTGGGGTCATAGAAACATATTGAAGTCGGTTCTCCATGCCTACCATGTGCGTGCAGGGGCTGGAACATCTTTACATGGTTAGCCATCCCTCCAGTCCTAAATACTTGCCTTTTAATAGACTTACATGCATTTGTTTTTCCTTCATAAGACTGGCTGTCGAGAAAGGCCCAGCTTTAACAAATGTTTTTCAAAGGATGATGGGGGCGGGGAGGTGAGCCGGGAACTAAAGCTTCGGAAGTTAGTTTTGTTTGTTTGGTTTTTCAAGACAGGTTTTGTCTGTTGTCTGTGTTGCCCTGGCTGTCTGAAACTTTCTCTGGTGGACAAGGCTGGCCTTGAGATCTGCACGCTTCTGCCTCCCACCTGTGTGTGCCACCACCTCCCGGCTTGAAGTTAGATTTGCAACTCTGCAACTCTGCGTGGCCTCTGGCACACCCACCCAAGCATTGTGGTCCATCGGGTCTCCTGAAGTATGCACGTTCTGCTCACACCCCAAAAGTCCAACAAGAATGAACTTTTACAGTACACAGAATAAAAAGAATAAAGAAAAATAAAAAAATTTAAAAAAAAAGCCGAGCGGTGATGGCACACGCCTTTAATCCCAGCACTCGGGAGGCAGAGGCAGGCGGATCTCTGGGAGTTCGAGGCCAGCCTGGTCTACAAGAGCTAGTTCCAGGACAGGAACCAAAAAGCTATGGAGAAACCCTGCCTCGAAAATAAAAAAAAAAAAAATACATTACACAGAATGAGCAGTCTGATTTGTTGAGCTGTTGCAGGGCTGGGAAACCCTTGTAATGATTTCTATACACTAAGTCCGGAGCTGGGCAGAAGGATTCATTGCTTCCATCCAAAAGGAACCTCACATGTGTCTGTGGCTTACGTTTGGAACCTAAATTTGTTTCTGTGTCTTTGGTTTTACACATGTGTTTGCTCACCACTGGCAGGGTTCTTCTCTCCTAGCCTGTGTTCATTTGTCAGCTGCCACCTGTGTTCTCTTTCACCCCTTTTGTCTTTTCTGGGGGCTGCTTGTGCCTCTGTGGTGCACTCCCACGTATAGTCTTAAGGGCTCACCCTGAAGATCCGAAAAACAAAGCCGCCAAGCCACTAGAGAGCTCTTACCTCTATGAAATCTTCAGACTGAAAGAGAGCGGAGTTCCTGTCTCATCCCGCCTTATATTCCTCTCTAGTGCTGG
>NW_004949103.1:10798139-10814599 GCF_000317375.1 Microtus ochrogaster
AACAGGAACTGTATCCCCAACTTTACCTGTACCTTGCATATTGGAAATGGTCTATGTATTTTGTTTAAGGAATCAAAAAGTAAATATTGTAACCAGCACAGTAGCACATGTGTTTAATTTCAGCTCTCATGAGGCAGAGGCATGCAGACCTCTGTAAGTTCAAAACCAGTCTGACCTACATAGCAAGTTCTTAGGCCAGGCAAGGCAATCTAGTGAGATTCTGTTTCTTTAAAAAATAGAGAAGGTAAATATTGTAGCCAAGATTCCTTAAAAGGGGTAAGTTAGTCTCATTTGCTTTAAACCAAGATATTTGTTCAAATGAGTTGCCACAAGAATTAGGAAGCTTTAGTGTTAAGGGGTAAGTGAGGTGATACAGAAGATCCTGAACTTCCAGCCCCAAGGCCAGTGGTACTGTCACCAAGAAATTTGAGAGCAATGGACTTTGGAGCTTTTGAAATAACAAGTTGACCATGACCAGTTAATCAGAAAGGATCTTTTCAAGCCACGAGACCAGCTATCAATAGCAGGAATAGTAAGAAGATTATATTCTTTGTTGTAATCAGTCACTTCTTGGTATGAATACTTGAATAATAGTGGAAATGGTTAAGGCTACCATTTAAACATTGCTTTTTTATTTTTATTTTCTGTGTGTGAGTGTTTTACCCTCATGTTTGTTTGTGCTCCATGTGTGTACAGTTCCCACAGAGGCTGGAAGAGTGCATTGCCTCCTCTGGGTCTAGAATTGTGGATGGTTGTCAGCTGCCTTGTGGGTGCTGGGAACTAAACTCAGGTCCTCTTCAAGAGCAACAAGTGTTCTTAACCACTGAGCCATCTTTCTGGACCCAAAGCCAAATTTTAATAAAGGATTTACTACCACTGTCCATATTAAGCTTTTGAAAAAAGTGTACTGTTTTAACACCTTATATGTGTAATCTGAAGTTACAGAACAGGAATGTGGACTCTTACAGATAGCTGTTAACACCTGTCTCATATTTTCAGTGTTTGGTATTTTTCAGCAGTGGTCTTTTAGATTCTGAGGTAATTTTTAATCTTAAGTCTTATGTTTTTACCTACTAAAATAAAAATCATTAAACATTAAAATTCTTGTTGTTAGGCAGACATCTTTCATTGAAATAATTGCTTTTGCAGACGGTGGTGGCGTAGGCCATTAATCCCAGCACTTGGGAGGCATAGGCAGGGCAGCCAAGGCTACACCGAGAAGCCCTGTCTCAAAAAATAAACAAAGATTTGCTCCTGCTGATTCACATAGAGAGCAGCAGAGTGGAGGGCTGCGGTGGATTCCCTTGGTTGAGTTAGTGTTGTGTGTCTTTGGTACCATTTCAGCATTCTAGACAAGTACTCCTCAGTCGAACTTTGTCTCCATCTCTCTCTTACTTTATTTCCTCGCTGAGTTAACCAAGCTGGCCTTGAAGTCACTCCTGCCTTTAACTTTATGATCCCTCCCTAGCCTCCCAAGTAGTGGGGTTACAGGTCTATACCAGCAGGGTCATTCTTAGTGCTCCTGACTAAGGAGGGGTTTTATTCATCTACTCCTGTTTGCCATTACTAACCTCATCCCTTTCTTCCCTCTCCCCCACTCTATCTGTAGGATGTCTCAGAACTAAGGAGTGAACTGCAGCGGAAAGATGCGCTGGTCCAGAAGCACTTGACAAAGCTGAGGCACTGGCAGCAAGTGCTGGAGGACATCAATGTGCAGCACAAGAAGCCAGCTGAGATCCCCCAGGGCTCCTTGGCCTACCTGGAGCAGGCATCTGCCAATATTCCTGCCCCTCTAAAGCCGACCTAAGAGCACTCTGCCTGGGATGCAGCTGTGTCGTCTTGCCTGATGTCTCTGTGTAGACATGGCCTTTTGGAAGAACTCGTTGATGATATGTGGGTGGTAGTTTATGTCCTGCCCATTTTTATTTCTTTATTGGGTAAGATTTAAACGTGAAGCCCAGTCTGACCTTGAACCTGTGATTCCCAGTTCTCTAAATTCCTGGAGTTCTTTATAAAATGCTTGAAGCTTTGATAAACCAAGTAAAGGTTTTTTTGTTTTGTTTTTTCAAATTCTTTAGCAAAGTTTGGACTGTGAGAGTGACCACACACATTCTTATTTGACTTTTGCCATTTGTTTTGACAACATTTTGTTTGTGCCTTCATCTCTCTAATTTTGTTGTTGTTTGTTTTTAGTTGTGAATTTGGTAGAACCTGAAGGAAAGATTTTTAATAGTTTGAGAAGCCAGGGGATATAGAGTTGGTGTCAGCCTTATGAGCCACCCGTGGTAGTAGAGGCAGATCTATAAATCTGCTGTTTCAAAACTCTGAACTACCTCACAAGGAATCTGACTCAACGGTGCCGTGCTTCCAGAGTGGCGCCGAGTGCACATATTTTGCAAGTGGCTCAGAAAAGGTTAGAATATGCTGCTGATGGATTACAGGAGAGAATGCTCACCTTAATGCTGCATTGTTACCTGGGGTGAGCTGCGCTTTCTGGTCCTTTTTCACTGTCTTGAAGGCACGCACAGCAAGAGCATGTGCTGAGTGCTCTCAGGCTGTGAGTGATGGTCAGTTTAAGAGATGGGGGACAGGGAGAAGGCACAGGTGGGGGCTGAGGGTCAGAGGCTGGCTTGGATTGTCTCTTGTTATTTATTTTTTTCAGAGCAGAGTACCTCTCTTTACCAAACACAGAAACGCCATACCTCTTGAACAGTCAATGTATCTCCAGCTTGGTTTTGGTCTTGTCCATTTTGGTTTCTGGAGTCTTGAGTACCTGAGCACAAACATTGATGTCCACTTCCTGCCTAGTCTGGGCACAGCCATCTGGTCTGTGAAGCTTCTGAATACCCTTCACTGAGTCCCAAGGCATAGCCTTTTTTTTTTTTTTTTTAAATTCTGTCAACTTTCATAGCTTATCCATATGCATTATGGATTGTGGCTGTCTCTGTGTTACTTGCTCTGTGGTATGCCTGTGAGAATTAGGTACTTCCTTAATTATGCAAGATCTTCCTATTTCCATGTGTGTGCTTGGTTGTGTGATGTCTAGCTCAGGGAACAATGAGAGCCAGCCTGAGGCCATCAAGTCCCCTTAATGGAATATATAAGTTAAGCAGTGTTGAAAAATGTAGGCTGGACATGGTGGCATGTTTTATTCTAGCATTTGGAGGTAGAGGAAGGAGGGTCAGAGTTTGAGACTGTTGTAGGCTCCATGAGATCCGTTTCCCAAACCCCTGAAACCACCCACTTTACGAAGCACTGACCGGCAGCTTTACATTTCATGGATTCTTAGCTAAGACCTAAATAAACTTCTTATATTTTGGCTGGTTTTTAATAATAAAGGTGGTGGTGAAAGTACTAAAAACTGTTCTTGGTGCTTAGTAAAAGTACTTCAAATTAGTATATATACAAGTTATTGTTACTTTATTGAGTTCAATGGTTAAAATGGTTTTTCCATCTTGTCAGTTTGTAAACATCGTTTTTATTGGGGGAGAGGAGTATATGTGAATTCTTTGTGAAGGCCAGAGATCCATGTCATGTGGCATCTCCTTCCACCTTACTTTCTGATGCACCGTTTCTCTCTGAATATGAGGCTTACTTTACCTGACAAGCTGGCTGGCAGACCTCAGTGATCCTCCTGCCTCTCTTCTCAACACTAGGATTGAGCTACTCTGCTGGGATATTTATTCTGGCACAAGAGATCTGAGCTCAGGCCTTCAGCTTGCATGAAAGTCACTTACTGAACTGTCTCTGCTATCAACCCAGCTCTATCCATCTTTTTCTTAACTACACGGCAGATTGCCGGTTGGTGAATGAACAGAAATGCCAGGCTGCGTGCCTTTCAGGGGGTTCCTTTGGCTTGCTGCTCCCTCGTGTAACCCAACAGAGTTAAGGAAGCTTTTTTCCAACCTTTTAGTTTCAGCCGCCTACCTGAGTAAGATCTTTCCACTTGTTGCATGGCCAGTTACTTTCACTAGGATTAACCACTTGTTGGTTCTGCCACTTTCAACTGTCTGTCCATGGCCTCTTCCCTGTAGCTCACCCAAATTCTCATAACCATTTCTCAATCTTTCCCAGCTCTGCTTCCTCCACAGCTCTGTCCATTCTACAATTGCTCTTGTGATGTCTTTGACCACAAATCAGATGGACACTCACTTCCTTATCTTCTGTACCTGGACTTTGTAACACATCTTCCTTTTTTCTCTTTGCTTTATCCAACCAACTCTTGACATTCCTGAGAGTTCGGTCCCTAGCTGAAGACTCGTACTCAGTTTTGCTTTTGAAAGTGCTGTTGCATAAAACACAGTTATAGGAACTAATACTGGCTGTGCCAATCCTGGATATTGGCCTACCCAGCACTGATGCTACAGTGAGGCCCATCTATGGGCTCCTCCAGTGGGCAGTCTGCTCAGCAACAGTGTCAGTCACCCTACTCCAGACTTAGGAACTCTCTTAGCACAGTTCGTCAGCACTCAGCAGTGCCTGCCCTGTTACTCTGCTGATGTAAACAGGACCAGGACACTAAACCTCAGTCACCCTGAAGTGGTGATAAAGTCAGACAATGATCTTATTAGTCCAAAATAAAGGCACCATGCCATTCAAACTATCAGACATCCTGCCAGATGAAATGAATGACTGCCACCTTTGCCCCATTTCATGGCTGTTATCAACTTGACAGGATTTAAACCTGGCTAGGAGAAAGACCTTGGCATGTCTGTGAAGAAGTTTCTAGATTATGCTGGTTGAGGTGGAAAGGCCCACTCTATGTGGGCAGTACCATTCCATGTACTGGGATCCAGTACTGAATAAAGGAGAACATGAGCTGGGCATCAATTCTTTGCTCTCTACTTCCCATCTGGATACAGTGTGACCCTCAACCTCAACTCTGTCCCCACACCTTCCCTGCCATGGTGCTCTGAACCATGATAAACATTTTTGAGTTCTTTTTGTCAGGTATTCAGTCTCGGCAGCAAAAAGATAATACAATGGGTAGTAGAAAAGCAATCTATGCTTCTCACCAAAGGTTGCAGTGCTGGGAAAGTGCCCAGATTAAAACAGCGGAACCATCTGTAGCTAATTTTTTAAAGCCCTCAATAAAAACACAATGTACACTGCTAATTATCAAATATTGGAACTTGATACTTAGTAGGAAACAGGCTGGGCATTTCTAATCCAAAATGCTCCCAAATCTAAAGGTCTCTAGTGCTGACCTAACACAATAAGTAGAACTTTCCATACTTTTGAGTTAAAATGGATTTGCACTAAGACTAGGGTGGATATGCAGGAAATACCAGCGCTTGGATCCCCTTAAGAGGCCTGAACCAGCTTCGTTGTACATGGGGTCCTGTTGTGGAGATTTATAAAGAATGGTTTCTCACTCTGCTAGGTTTTCTTAGCTCTCAAGTCTTCCATTTTTGTTGTCTAAATTAACCCTGTCTTGATTTAGTACAGCAGCCCAACTGTGCAGTGTCTTCGGGTTATATTAGACACATCCTGAGCAAGAAAGACAAAAAGTTGGCACTGAAAAATAGTGTGGCATTCCAAATATGGTGACAAACGTTTACATTCAAAAATGTGTCACAGGGCTGGCTGTGTAGATCAGTGGTGTGACACTTCCCTAACCAGGGGCAAGATTCTAACATGGTACTCAAATTCTAACACAGAAAACAAAGCAAAAAAAAAAAAAGTCTTGTTTGAAAATTCTAACACTGAAAGAAAAACATAGTCTTGTTTGCCTTTTAACTTGTTTTAGTTCCATTTCTCTAAAAGTGATCTAATCACCTACATTTTATTTGTAGTGATCTGATTGAGCTTAATGTGAAATTTGTTTCAGAGCTTTATCTTCATCTAATTATACAAGCCAATAGCCATTTTTATTGCCCAGTTTAGAGTTTTATTCAAAGATCAAATATTTGACAATGCATAGAATTGAATCTGTTGATAAGCCACTTGCTGGGCCAGCACCAGAGAGAAAAGATTCTACCCACTAAAAGCTTGGATCAGCTCTGCTGTCAGTGGGTAAGACACGGTGGGCAGAGTGCAGGTTCAGCACCACGGACAGTTCCCTGCTCTTCTGGGAGTCTGCGCAGTAGGTAAGCCAACCGTCTAGGCAGGTGGGGACAGGGGTCCAGCAATCTTTGACATTACAGACCAGACAGTCTGGAATCCCTCACAAGACTGTTAGCACAATGGTCACTGAAGCCGATATGTCTGGCAGGTGAAGCGCAGCTGTCCACTGAGCATTCCAGTTCAGGCTGATGGCTGGCTGTGCCTGGACTATGCTCCTTAATTGTGCAAAGTCCCTTTTGAGGTAGGTGTTGTCCCTCTGTAGTCTGCGGCCTGTGCTAGACCTTGGAAGCTGTAACATGCAGTCCAAGCATGCTTCAGTCCATTCCTGGTAGGTCTGATGTTTTGTCTTCATTGGCTTTATTTTATTCCTCTTCATATTGAGGTTGGATGTGCATTTTGAAATTATCATCTTACATATGTGAAAATATATAGCATAACTCTTTGTAGATGACCAAGAAAAAAAAAACACTTTTAAAGCAGACCATGGCAGTCACTAGTCTGATATCCCACCGAGTGGAGTGTGACATTACAGGCACTGGAAATACAATGGGTAATTTGGTCATCAGAGATTAATAGCATTTTCCAAGGGATACTTTTTAATAACTGGCTTGTTTCAGCTTTAACTATAAGAATTGTAAAGTAAGTAGGTGTCACAATGAAACTGGAATGTTAATGCCACACTTTGTTTTAGCTATCTATCACATGAAAGTACCAGCTAGCTACTGGCTAGATGATTTTAATTCATTCTTTCAGATGGTCGAAACGATTCTCTAATGCACTCCTTGGAACAGATCCCAAAGACGAGCTTAGAATGAAAAATACTTGGTAAACCACTCCTGATGCGGAGAGCTTTGCTTCTGTGGGGCCTCTTTGGCTTGACCTGGTTCTCCATCTTGTGCCCTAATCAAAGAAAAAATGTACATGGTTTTGAAACTTTTTCAATTAAAAAAAAAAACAATACCCTGCCATCATTCCTGGAGAAGCTAAGTGCTTGCTATCCCCTCAGAAAATGCTAGGCCATGACCTACGTCAGCAGCTGGAAATGTGTTGTGAAGGATGAGTGGGAGGGAGGGTCTAGTTCTTGTTTTAACCACTAACTGTTCTCCAGTCTTTCACTGATGACCTGATGGCCGTGGCACTAACGAGGTGCATTTTGTCGCATTCTATATCTTACTTTAGGCACACATCAGACAATAAGCCAAATTTTAAAAGCTTAAAATAGTTAATCAAAATAGTGTTCCACTATGAACCTTCTATATATTACTTGTGAGCATATTAATGAAGCTATGAAATTTGCCTAATAAAAAGAAGAAAGAGTAGGCAACGAACTGTCACCTGGCTAAATAGTCTTTGTTTGTGAAATTTCATATAAAATAGCAGCCTGCCAGGCCTGAGGACCTGAGTTTGATTCCTGGAACCGACAAGGAGAACGGAGAGAACAGACTCTCAAAAGTTGTCCTCTGACATTGTGCATGGCAGATGCCATCTCCCCCATTAATAACATACAGTATTTTAAGGGTCACTTTGTAGCTGTGACTGTTCTAGAACTTACTACATAGACCGTGCTGACCTAGAACTCACGTAGATTCACTTGCCTCTGCTTCCAGAGCTGAGATTAAAGGTGTACACACTTGACCCATAAATACTGAAAAAAAAAAAACCCCAACAAAATAGTTTAAAGCAGGTGCCTACCAATGAGAGTCAGGAGCTGGCAAACTGGTATGCTCTGCTCTAGACCTTTCTCAGGCAGGACCCAACGGGGCTATACTCGTTCAGGGGTGGCAAGTTAGTCCTTGCTCCACAGTCAGGTCTCTGCCTCCCCTCCAGTTTAAAGAGCCATGGTCAGGCTGGCATGCAGAGAGCTTCTGCAGCCAGAGCATTTTAGACCAGGCCCTTTCTAAACGCAAACCCTCAAGCTCAGAATTTAAAGCACACCCTTTGAATGGAGGGCTTGATGAGAAGGGAAACAGTAAGCAAGGTGAGCCCGCAGGCCTGGGGAAGAGGGAAACAGAGGAAGGTGTGTCAGCCACGCCCACACCCAGAGACTAACAGCCTCAAGAATACTGTCCACACTGAAAAGTAGCCTTAGCTAAAGCCACAGAGGCTGAAAATGGTTTATGGATTAATTCCTTTAGTCACACCAGTCTTATCAGGCGGCTGCTGTATTAGGGAGCCACAGAGGTCGCCTGTCCAAGGCCACACAGCCAAGAAAAAAAAATGGATTTTGAACACAGATCTTAAGTGATTCCATAACAATTAGGCCTTCTAAAATCTGGTACCAAAACCCAAATAACAGCAGTTTCTATCATTAGTGTTTCCATTTGGCTAGAGTGTCATTGTCCAAGGCTGGGCTTCTACTCTATCGACCAGACGCCAGATACTTAACAGGTACCCGAGAAGATACCAGTTTCTTTCCTGCCCTTGAAGAACAGGGTACATCTTCACCCTCTCCCTCACGTACCTTGTGGCAGTTTTCCCATCAAGTAACTGGGTGGGTTTGTAATTGGTGGGTTGGCCACAGCTGGGGCTTGGGTCCAGGCTGGGTGACTTTGTTATGGGAGGGGCATTGATCCTGGAGCTCAGATCTCCGCTCAGAAAGTTCTTTGCATAGGAGGCAAGGTTTGGCACGCTGACCACTCGGCTGGGCACTTCCTCCATCTTCTTTTTCTGTTTGTGTCAGAGAAAGGCTGTTAATGTCACCCAGGTGATGTGGGGTTTCTCTCTGTATGCTGTGAATACCATTGGTTAATAAAGAAACTGGCTTGGCCTATAGCAAAGTAGAACTTAGCTAGGCAGGGAAAACTAAACTGAATGCTGGGAGAAAGGAGGTGGAATCAAGGAGAAGCCATCATGGAGCCACACCACCAGAGATAGACATGTTGAAACCTTGCTGGTAGGCCACAAGCCTCATGGTAAAATATAAAATAATGGATACGGGTTAATTCTAGATATAAGAGCTAGCTAGCAATACACTTAATTAATTGGCCAAGCAGTGATTTAGTTAATACAGTTTCTGTATGGTTATTTCGGGGCTGAGCAGCCCAGAACAAACAAGCAGCCTTACTACAACTCCCAGGAAACAGCATTATTATAAAAAGCAGTTTCTGTATGGTTATTTCGAGGCTGAGCAGCCCAGAACAAACAAGCGGCCTTACTACAACACCCAGGAAACAGCATTATTATAAAAAGCAGTTTCTGTATGGTTATTTCGAGGCTGAGCAGCCCAGAACAAACAAGCGGCCTTACTACAACACCCAGGAAACAGCATTATTATAAAAGCAAATAGGCTTATCTGACTGGACGCCCACCAGCCCATCAGTATGCTGCAGCTACTTTGAGGAGAAAAGCCTGCACATTATGTGATGTGATAAAATTGCTTTACCTTCATGGAAGGGGTCAAGTATCCTGGGTGAGGATTGAACGAGAAGGACCGATTCCGATGGGACATTGCACTGGGGAAGGCTGTGTAGTGAAATCTTCTCTCTTCCTGGAAAACCAATGCAACCAGGTCTTAGAGAGCTTAGGCACGTGTCACTGGTTTTGTCCAGATGGTGGGAGGGCCCTGGAGAAGGACGGTGGGTGAGTGGCAATTGGCAGCCACTCACTGGAGCACCTTGGCTGTGGTACCTTCACCTCTGGGGCTTTATGGTTTCAGTGAAGCAAAGAACAAGCTGCCTTAGTGAGGAAAAAAAAATCTAGCTCAACTGAACATCTGAAAGTAAAGTCTAGTTCAAACGTGAAAGTAATTAAGCAAACATTCCAACCTTTCTCTCCCTTGCCTTTGCTTGAAGCAGATCCTCATGCACTCGGAGCTGACCTCAAATATACTGTACTATTTAGCCAAGGATGAACATGGCCTTGAACTTCTGATCTGTTTCTGACTCCTAAGAGCTGGGTTTCAGGCGTGTGCTACCGTACTTGATCTGTGTGGTGCCAAGGACTGAAGCATGATCTGTGGATGCCTGGAACTGAGCCTGGGTCCTCTGCGAGAGCAACAAGTATTCTTAACCTGGGCGACTATTCTTTTAAGATAATCCTTAGTTGCTAAGAGCACTTACTGCTCTTCCAGAGGACCTGTGTTCAATTCCCAGTGCCTGTAATCAGGCAGTTCACAAATACCAGTAACTCCAGCTCCAGGGGATCTGACGCCCTATTCTCTCCTCCAAGAGGACCTGTATACATGTGGTGTACACACATATGCACCTAAATATAAATAAATAAATAAATAAAAAGACTAATAACTATAGCACCTTCCTACACTTATCAAGTAGCAGTTATTCCTTATTAACATAATTCTAAGAGTCAAAGACAGACCAAGGGGAGAGACATCCCATCAGGTCTTGATGACTTTGGGACACAGCGTCAAAGGAGTTGGAAATAACTCTTCAAGGGGTCCTGCTACTAGAATGGGTGAGCTACTCGAAAACAAGTGGTTGATAGATCAACATTGGTAAATTTGAATGATCCTATTACAGTCAAGGTAAGTAAATGGATTTTTATCAAAACTGTAGGTTAAAAAACGGAATCAACATCAAACAATGGCTGTTAAACTTGGAAATAGGATGGTTCTTTTCTTTGCCTGTATCTCTCTCTCTCTCTCTCTCTCTCTCTCTCTCTCTCTCTCTCTCTTCTTTTTTATGAGTATTCTTAGTAATAGGGGAAAATAATAAAGGATGGACAGGCAGCTACAGAAATGCCAGGTTCAAAGCTAACACCCTTAATGTGTCCACTGGGCAGAACCTTCCCTTCTCTGCTGGCCTGGGCCTCACCGTCAGCTGTCTGATGATGTCCTCTCTCTCCTTCAGGCGTGTCTGCAGGCGGCCTATGAGCTGCAGGTCCTCGGGCCGCGAGGTTCCTTTCCCCGGCTTCTCTCCAGAATCTTTAAGCCTGTTTGAAGTAGGTAGTCAGTTCTACAGAGGTTTCTCAATAGGGAAACGAGAGTGTGTGTAGAGCATGGCCACCCAGGACCTAAAGCTGATCAAACTCCTGGAGACTGTGCTTAGCATGGCCACCTTGAGCTCCTAGAGACTGTGCTTAGCATGGCCACCTTGAGCTCCTGGAGACTGTCCTTAGCATGGCCACCCAGGACCTACTCCTGTTCTGGATCCCGTCAGTTTTCCCACTCCTTCAGAACTAAGGGGTGTGCACATAGCTTCTACATGCAGCCAGGCTTCTGGGGGGAGGTATGGTTCTGGAACAAGAGCCTTGCTCCACCCTAGGCCTTCAGGGTCCTCCGATGCCCACAAGGCTCTTGCCCCATCTGCTGGGGACACAGAGCACAGCCTGAGTTGGCCCTGGAGTCAAGAAGCTCTTCAGGTGTAGCCATAGATGAAATAGGCCAGGATGGTGATGGGGAGAGACAGTACTGATGACCATTGATGACAGGTGAAGGTTTGAGAGTGAGAGAATCCCGCCCACTGTTAATCCTTTATCTGCTGCTTCCTAGTCATTTGCCTCATCACTTATGCCATTTCTCCTGGGGCCAACAGTCTGTCTTCTTTTTGGGGGAGAAGAAGGTAGCTGTGTGGTTGAGACAGGGTCTGGCCTCACCACATAGAGCAGGCTAGCCTGGAACTCATGGAAATCCACCTGTTTCTGCCTCCACATGCAACTCTTCCCAGCAGTTTCTCCCTTTTTAAAGAGAGCATGCAACAGTGTTTGGTTGTGAAGATTGACTGGCACACGGGCACATGGCAAGTGCCCACTGGATGGGGCTTGGTTGATAAACCTCACCACAGCTTTTCTTTCAGAGCTGGGGGCTGAGTGTCATGAGCAGGCACTGAGCTATCTCCCCAATGCTTTTCTTTTTTTACCTTTTTATTCTGAGATATGACCTCACTACACTGCCCTTGCAGGCTATGAACTTGTTTGACAGCCCTTGATGGCTTGGGACTTGCAATCCTCTTGTTCCAGCTCCCTCTAGAGGATTATGGGCCTGTGGTTCTGGGCAAGACACACTGCAACTGTTCTGGGTCAAGACTGGTTTCTCAGGGGCTGGAGAGATGGCTCAGAAGTTAAACGCATTGTCTGCTCTTCCAAAGGTCCTGAGTTCAATTCCGAGCAACCACATGGTGGCTCACAACCATCTGGAATGAGGTCTGGTGCCCTCTTCTGGCCTGCAGAAACACACGCAGACAGAATATTGTATACATATAAATATTAAAAAAAAAAGACTGGTTTCTCAGAACACAGGCTCTTACGTTCACTTCCTATTATATAACCACAGGAAAGAGGTTTTACCTGTCAGCGGATTCACTTCCTAACTGGTCTTCTTGTCAATCATCCCTTCTTTTAGTTTCTCTGTCACTCAGCAATTTGAAGAAAGCTTCTTCTGCCCCCCCCCCCAGGGTACTGTCACATATGCAGCATGCAATTATACAAACACACATACACATAAATAAAAACACATCTTTATAGATTAATGCAGCCCTCAATTCACAGAGAAGCTTCTATTTGCAGTAGGTGGCAATTAACACAGAAGCAATGAACTCATCAAAGTGCAGAGAACAAGAGACTGCTATATCTTTGCTCTCCACAAACTGATGGCAAAGCCCCAATGCTGAAGACAACACCTACACAACTCCCTGACCATGGAGATTTTGAGCTGGTGCCTACACAGAGCCTTCACCCCTACATGCTAGTGTCTTTGGTACAGGAAGGGAATCTGCATTCTACCGACAGAGAAGAATAAAGACCAACCCACTGATCTACAATGGTGTCCTGTCTGCAAGATATGCTAGGGCAATGACAGCACAAAGCTTGTGGAAGCAGTCACCTATGATCTGATTTGACTTAAGGCCCACCCACTCCACAAGATGAAACCCATACCCACACTGCTGTGTGAACAAGAACCTGAGACTAGATTGCCCAAAACTACTGTTCAGAAAAAGAAAAGCAAAATGTATCAATAAAATGACTCCTAATTGCATCCTACTATATGTATATACCAGTGTCTTGCTCAGCCATCATCAGAGAAGCCTCCTTCTATAGCCGATGAAAACAAGTATGGAGAGGCACGGCCAGGCATTATGTAGAGGGTGGGAGACTGTCAAACCCTCAGCCCTAAACAGGATGTCTCCATCAAATACCCTCCAGGGTTCGGGGGAACCTGCAGAGAAAAAGGCTCAAAGATTGTAAGAGCCAGAGGGGGTGGAGGACACCAGGAAGACAATGCCCTCTAAAGCAACGGATGATGCTCATCTGAACTCACAGAGACTGAGGAGCATGAACAGGGCCTGCACTCCTCTGCACCAGATGGTCCAGAGCTGAAAGGGGAAGTGGACACATATTCCAATTCCTAACCCAGGAGCTATCTCAAATTGCTAACCACTTGCAAATGAAAACTTAGTTTTCTCCAAGGGAGTCACACAGGGGAAACAAGTGAGCCTTAAGGACAGGCTGCCTGTCCAGCAGTAGACGCCAACAGAAGACAAACTGACAGCTCTTTGGAGGTGCCCTGTCTCATGATGTCATATCAGAATGTTCCCTTTTTTCCTACCTTACTTTTAATTTGTATTTTATTTATGTGTAAAATTTATGTATAAAAGCCTCTCTCTTTACCATACAGGCTTCCAGTCTAGTGTTTTTATGTTTCCCGAGTGTACAAACGCGTGAGTCTCAGTGTCTGTAACTGTTTCTCATGCCTTTTTTAAAGGCTCTTTTCCTTCTGTTTGTTTTGCCCTATTTCAGTGTGTTAGGCTTCATCTTACCTTATTATACTACATTATATATTTTTTTATCCCTTAGAAGTCTAAGTTCTCTGATGGGAGACAGGTAGGGGATGGATCAGGATTGGAGAGGATGTGAGGGGGAACTAGGAGGAGCAGCAGGAGGGGGAAACTTTAATAATGTATATTATGCAAGAAATATTCAATTAAAGGAGAGAGAGAGAGCAAGAGAGAGACAGGTTGCTACACCCTCTCCTCAGGAATCATTGCAGAAGAGGGGCAGAAAGACTGTACGTGCCAGAAGCCGTGAGTGACTACAGGAAAGCTGGTTAGGACACAGCCAGGCAATGCCACATATAAACTCCCAATGGTGGTGACAGCTTGCATGAGACCTATACAAGCTCAAGACAGACAAAATCCCAGCATGGAGACGGGAGGTGGACACCACGCCCCACACCTAGCTGAGGCACTATTTGCAAATGATAGCTGTGGGATAGGGAGTCATTTTCCTTTCTGAGTACAGCCCCTGGTAGGTCGGTTGCCCATGCTCCTCCAGTGGATGGCCACATACTCAAGAATATGTGGGTAGTACAAATTATACTTGATGGGAATGAATATGATCAAAACACATTTATGTAATTTTCCAAATAAATAGTAAAATGAGAAAAATAAAATAAAATGAGGGACGGCCAACCGTCCTCATTTGCCTGAAAATGAAGAGCTTCTAGAGCCCAGGGAATGTCTACGTTTTAAAACCATGGCAGTCTAGGGAGACTAGGATGAGTTGGTTTCTTCCCCAAATGGTAACCTGCTACTCCGTCTCCACCTGGGCCCAAGACTTTGCTCACTCGGCTTCCAGAGCCGCCAGCCTGGCTTGGAGCCGGGCCTGAACACCACTGAAATCTGCCACCATGGCCTGCATCTCCTTCCGGTGTTCTTGACGGAGTGCTTCCACCTCCATGGCTCTCTGGGCTTTCTGGTCCTCCTCCAGCAACCTGTGAAGGATGGGGGCACAGTCAAGGTCACCCAGGCTCTGAGCCTGAGTCCTTGGACTCAGGGGCTGATTTCTCTGCTTGGTGGCCTAGGTTAAAAGGCCCTGAACTAAGCGATATCCAGTCACCTTATGAGAAGGATACCTTTCCGCTCTAGCATCAGCAAAGGAGAACCCTCATCAAAGGAGTTGCCTTCCTTGGAAGAAGGAAAAGAGACCTGGAGGGAGCCCCAGAAAACACTCCTTTCCCCTGTACCCCCTTCTCGAGGCAGAGGCAGCATTCTCTCAGCTGGGCCTAGAACTCTGAAACCCAGGAGCACCCTATCCAGGGTTTCCAGAAAGGTGGGGAATAGGTAAAAGAGTAATAGTTAGGACCAGGCGGCTTAAGTCCTTGTTTGTTGCTATTATTTTTAACTGTGTGACCTTGGGCCCAGTGCCCTCTTTTGTTAGATGGAAGCCATGTGGTACCTACCGTACAGGGTCATTGCAAAGAGGAATTGAACTAATGCATCTCCGGAGTAGCACATGGCACAAAGCCCCTTCCAACCATTAGCTATCCTGGCTCTTAACCTGGAGGAGGATCCTAATGACCACAGCCAAGGCCCAGGGAGTCTCCCACTCTCAGGAGGGACATGCACATTTTAATGCTTTTTTTTCCAAGCTGAGGGATCATTGCTTTCTTCACTTGAAGAAAGACTTGCCTAGGGCTACGTGGTCCATCTCTAGATCTATGGTGCTCCATCTCAATCAGATGGGCTCCTCGCTCTTCATCTCAGGTTCACCTGGGAGGGAAGCCCCACGACCTCAGTTAGAGGGAGGTTGAGTTACTTCACAATCAGGTGAGTGCACAGGGTGGGGAGGGTTCCGTGAATAACTCCTTTCGCTGTGGTCAGCTCCCCTCGCCAACCGTGGGCACTAGGACTACCTAAACTCTCTTCAGCATCCAAGGTTCGAGGCCCTTCCTCAGCTTTTCTGGAACTGGGGTGGGACTCAGAGCAGCTTTGTAAACATGGTTCTCTCTTGTGTAGGCATCTCTGCCTGGGACACCAGTACCCAGGGGCATCCCACTAAGGGACACCCTCACATTGCTTGTTTTCTATTGATTGAGACAGGGTCTTACTCTGGAGTCCACACTGCCTGGAGCTCATTATGTAGCCTAGGCTGGCCCCAAACGCTTGGCAGTTCTGCCTCAGCCTCCCAAGTGCTGAGTATACAGGCATGTGCCATGTCCTGTTTTCTTTGGCTGGTCTTACTTAGATGCTTCTGCCTGGTGGAGGCCAGCTCCTCTATTCTGGAAACCCCCTCACCTTTGGCTGTTACAGCAGCAAGAGAGAGAGGCACAGTCTCAGGGTGGTGCCACAATTTCACCTGCCAACTCCAGCATCTCCTGGGGCAATTTTCAGAAATGCAGATGTTAACTAATTCTAATTCAGAGGCTAATTTTCAGGCTCCATCTCAGCTCCGTTGAATCTGATATGGGAATGAGTTAAGTGTTCAATGAAGTGTGTGTGTGTGTGTGTGTGTGTGTGTGTGTGTGTGTGTTAAAGTGCAGGATCTTCTCCATTGTAGGAAAGTGTTCTACCACTATCTGTAATCCCAGATCACAGGTTTAAGCTCGGTTTTACGAATTTTAATAACCGCCCCCCCTGCCGGCTTTTAAGTCAGTGCGATGTGCCTAATCTTGTTCTAAATACTTGGCATGGAATCCTTTCTGGGGAGTCAGGGTAGAATCGGAA
>NW_004949103.1:10815242-10836097 GCF_000317375.1 Microtus ochrogaster
AAATAAATAAATAAAACAAAACCCAAGAGTGCACGGCACCGTTTGAACTATTCCATTTCATTGTCTCTTTTTGGTCTGATTCTATGTGTACTGTTTCTGACCTCAGAGGCTCTAAGCAATGCCCGAGGGAAGAGGGGAAAGAGGGAGGAGAGAAGAATGTGGGGAAAGAAAAAGAACGGAAGCTGGGTTGCAGGCTCACCGGTGCTGCTCGCGCAGCTGCAGCGCCTCCTGCAGATGCTGTTCCACTTCTGCGCGCAGGCGTAGTACAGTGTCTTGGAGCTGAGCGTTCTCCTCCAGGAGCCCTTTCTCTGTAGCGCAGGGCACAGAACCAGGAGGCCCTGTAACACCTACATCCTGAGGAGAAAGCAGCAGATAGAGACTTTTGGAAAATTATTTTCCCCCCAGGAGGCACCAAGGCCAGCTCAGGACTTGGAGGCGCTCTTGACAAAGCTGTATCAGGTTCCTGATGAAGGGCTCCCATGCAGTCTCTTGTTTGGGGTGTTGGCCAAATCTGGCCCTCTGAGAGTTTAATAAGAGATCCGATAATCCACATATTGCACCTATTTTAAGCTGCCATGCCTCCCTTACCACTTCCCTGCGGTCACTGTCCTAATAGTCACGCGATTCTAGGGTCAGTTGTGCTGTACCAACATTCAGTTTTCCTCTGAGTGTGGAAGGTCTGGGCGAACAGAGACCCTAGTGTGGAGCTGTCTCCACCTCAAGCAGGGGGAATCTCACAAGGAGGCAGAGGCAGGGTGCCGGGTGCCGGGTGCGGGTGCCGGGTGCCGGTGCCGAGAGACCAAGAGAGAACCGGGCTGTAGATGCAGTTTGTAGCCATTGGCGGCGGAGGTTTTTCCTTGATGCATTGCGGCATCTAGAGCTTATTCCACTAACCGCCACAAAGTTATGCTGTGTGTTACCCCAATAACTGAAGCTTGGGGCTCAAACTGTTGCAAGATGATGCCAGCTGGAGTAGGAATTAGGGATGTGCCTGGAAGGGGTTGATGGGCAAAGCCTGAACAGGAAAATGAAGGAGATTTGTTGCCTGGGGTTCTGAGAACCAGATTAGTGCTGTCTAAATAGGGAGTTTGTTTGGAGAGTTTTCTGAGATATTTCCCCCACAGATTGGAAGAGTGACCCAGACCAGCTATCTGGAGGGCTAAGAGGTAGGAACGGGTATTGGAACTCTAAGTAACCTGCAACTGCTTTAGATCTGCTTTCTGCTTTTCAAAATTGGGAGGCTGCAGGCTGCCAAGTGTTTCCAGGGGTGAGGAATGGGAAAGGGATCTTGTCATTCCCAGCAGGGAAGAGATCTAGCTCCCAGAGTCCAGCCATACAGGGCTGTTCTCTGTGAGCTTAAAGCTGTCTTAGAAGGCACTGACCCCAGCAGTGAAGGTGTGGTTTGTGCCCGGGGCCCTTTGCTCATTCGGTAGCACCTCCAGGGCCTTCTCCTGCTCAGAGGCAGATCGCTGCTCTGCCAGCTCCTGCCTCAGGGACTCTAGAAAGAAGAACAGAGAGGTCATTCCTAAACTTATTCCCAAACCACAGAAGTAACAGTATGGCATAAGGGGCATTTGATGTGTCCTGCACCACCCTGTATGGTGTGTATAATCCCTCCACTCTGCCATCCCAGCTCCATTTTATTATTAGCAACAGAAAAGGTAAGCAGCCCTGAGCTACACAGCTGTCACCTGGTGGAGCAGCAGTCAGGGTTTCAAGTGTTTCTTCTTTGTTCTGAATCACCTGTCTGGCTACTTCTCGCTGGTCTGGAGGAGGACTAGGTTAAGGTGCATTGGCCTCAGTCTGGTCTACACCAGAGCCTGAGGCAACACTGGGCCTGGGCTCCAAGTCAGAAAAATCAAAGGAAGAACAAGGGTCTCAAGTCAAGACTCTTGATATTTATGTCAGTTTTTTTCTGTTTTTTAAATTTTTTTTTTAAAAGACAATCCACTCACAAGTTCTCCTAGTCATGGGCATAGATAAGATTTTGGCTGGCTCATGGGGAAAGAAGATTGTTATCCAGCTGGATTCAGACTAAGGTCAGTATCGGCTAGGAGAATCTGATTCACAAAAGTCATGACAGCCACGTGAGGTGAACACTATCATTGCCCTCACGGGACAGATGTGGACTTCCCAGGCCACACAGCTAGTGAGTGTAGGAATTAAGTTTGAAACCTAGACAGTCTAATCCCACAGATCTTAACTGCCTCTTGCTGACTTCTGGAACACTGAGAGTGGGTTTTGATATTGTAATGTAACCGGAGATAAATTTCATAGTAGGGATAGCATGAGGCAAGCAGAGAAAAGTCAGGTGGAGCCTGGGGGCCTGAGCCCCCCAATTTTCAGATACTACTGGAATGGAAGGCCACAGAATTGAGACAAACCAATGAAACCTGCCTGAAGGTATATCCGAATTCTACTGAGTGGTAACTATAGTATCTACTATGTTTACTGGACTCACATTGTTTGCTAGACATGTTATATTTAACACCCCATTTAATCCACATAATAACTCTATGATGTAGGAGCAGTTACAGCTCCATTTTTATAGGAAAATTCAGCCTAGAACCCCCACCCCTGCTGTGGAATAATCGTTCTGTACACTATGAGTATGTATTATTCTCATTGGCTAATAAAAAGCTGTCAAGGGAACTGGGCAGGAAGTTAGGTAGGAAAGCCAAACTAAGTATAAAGGGAAGAAGGAGGGGCGGAGTCAGAGAGACACCAGCCAGCTGCAGAGGGAGCAGGACATGATGGAGGACAGGTAAAATCATGAGCCATGTGGCAAAATGTAGATTAATAGAAATGGATTAAGTTGTAAGAGCTAACTAGCAATTAATCTGAGCTATCAGCATTTATAAGTAATATAAGCCTCAGTGTGGTAATTTGGAAGTAGCTGCTAGGATGGGAAAACCCCACCTACACACCCCTGCTTCCCAGGTCTAATAGATAGTTGGGAATGGAGTTGGGATTGTTGCTGCGGCCTGTGTGCCCTGCTTGCCACTGTTTCCCATGTGTGGAATACACAGGTGACTGGGCTCTCCCAGATGGGCAGTGGGATATTTACCAAGCAGCAGAGTCTGCTGGACTTGTGTCTGCTCATGTTCCTCTTGCAGCTCTTGTCTGGCTTCCTCCTCAAGGGCCTGGAGCTCCAGGAGGTGTGCCTGGTGTTGGCTCTGGATGCTGTGACCGGAGGCCTTCAGGAGCTCCGCTGTGGCCTGTGGGCAGAAGCAGAAGCAATGAGACACGAAACAGGACTCTCTTGTGGCTCTCTAGACTGTCGTGCGCTAATGGCCTGACCACACCACAGGCTTTGTAATTTCTTTTCTTTTAGCTAGCAGATAAAGTTACGGGTTTCATTATGGTGGTTTGTTCATTACACTTTGCTATTTTTTCTTTTAATTTCTTGTCCTCTTTTGAGCCGGGATCCCAGGTAGCTCACCCTGGTCTAGAACTCACTTTGTAGCTGAGATGACCCTGAATCACTAATCTTCCTGCCTTTATCTCCCAGATGGATTATAGGCATGCGCCACCACACACAATTACCCTAATTGTGTGTAAAGTACATAACCATCTTGTGGTGCATTTTGTTCTGTTTTTCCCTCTCTGCTGTTTTCCTCGCTCACACATGCTTCTGCTGGCCCCTGTCCTCCAAATAAGTTGTTCCCTTTTCAGATTTCATGCCACACGCTCTCCATTACCCCGTCTTATGTCCACTTTCTCCCCCCTTTAGACTGTTTCTTCTTCTCTTCTTTCTACTTCCATGTCCTTCACTGTATATCCGATGGAGAGCAGAAGGGATGGACGGGGCACTTTCATACTCTGTGTTATAATGACACATTTGTGTTTGATGGAACGAAAGCATGGATATACGTGCTATTAACAGCTTAGCACATACACACTGTTAAAAGTTGGCTTGTTCTGAGTTGCTCCTCACCAGCTCAGAGGTAAGGTCGATACTAGGAAAAACTAACTAGACACAGCATCTCAGGAAGTACTTGAGCCCAGACATCCACAGAATGAGGGGAGAGGTCAAGACTGAGCTCTGGAACGACTGACTGTTTCCTGCCGCTGCCTCCTCCTCCCATGGGATCTGCTGGCTGGAGATGAGACATAAGGGAGTTTGTAGGATGTTAGCCTGCTGCCTTCCTTGATGACTGGCTTTCTGAAGAAAGCGAGAATGACCGATTCAAATTCAATTCTATCTGTGGTTACTGGCTTCTCGTAAGCGGTAACAGGAACACCAGCACTCTGGCAACTCTACAAGCACAACATCTGGACTCCCCCTGACATGTCGTTGGGCTAACAAGGAATCACAACTGCTGCTGGATTTGGGGTTTTGGGTTCGGTTCCAGGATGAGAAACTCCAGAGCGGTAGCCAAGTACTTTTACCTGGGGACTTCCCCCTCCTCTGTTCCTGGCACTCTCTGGAGCTCTTGCCTAACAAATTGAATTGCTGTGTGTGTTGGCCTCAGTTTTAGCTCGTTCTGCTCTGCTCTGTTTTCCTTCCTGATTTCATGCCTCTGATTGCAAAGTATCTTTCTGCTCCGTTCCATCTGGTTTATTTCAGAGCTCTGACTGTTAGAATGGGTAGCAAAGCCTCTGTTTCTGGCAACAGTTCCTTGGGGGTGCGTTCTCATAAGATGCTCTATGTTTATTCATCTGTGGCAAGAGGGTTGCTGTTTTTGATCTCCCAAAGTTCAGAAAGAAGTTTATGTCTTTTTGTATCCAAAATTACAATTGGGGGGTTAATCTGTATATTTTAACTTCTGCCTTTGTCTTGCTCACACAAGATAACTCTCCAAGGACACTGGAAGCTATAATCATGGACAGCTCTTGATGGAAAGTAACATCCTGCACAGACAAAGAAAAGAAATGCTTAAAGAAAATCATTTTACAAATCCATGACGCCATGCTGTCTGCTTAGGACTTAAAATAAAAAGGAACCTTATAGTTGAACAATGTGTGGTGTTCTTAATTTGTTACATTGTACCCAAAATGTAATTTGGATTAAACGTTCTTTTAATAAATTGGTAAATAAAGCCTGGTGTGGTGGCATGTCTTTAATCTCTGTACACCAGAGCAAGAGGCAGGTGGGTCGCTGAGTTCCAGGATAGCCAGGGCTACATAGGGAAATCCTGTCACCAAAAAACAAAATAAAATAAAAATAAGTTGATAAATATGTTTTGTCTCATAACATTAAGTAAGGAGATTAAGTAAAAAGTAATTAGTAAGAATGAGAGAAAGAAATTTAAGAGAAACAGTAAACATCAGGATATATTTTGATAATAAAAGTTAAAAAGATAATTTTCTTGAAAAAAAATCTTTTATATGGAAGAGTAAGGGTTTATCCTAAGAGAAAAAAACAGAATATTTCCAAAATGGAAAAGGAAAGATGAAGACAAAACAAGAATGCTTAAGTATATCATGGAAGGTTCTAGTAAGTCATATAAGGTTTGATATATGTATGATGATTACAGGTTATTAAAATTAAGGACATGGATATAAAAATAAAATCCAATCCTCGCTTTAAACAATGATATTTTTTTAAGACACAGGTCTGTTTTTAATAACATTCATAAAATCTGGCTTACAGAACAGATTTCGAGGCTCTGGAGATGGCTTTGTGACTAAGAGCACTGTCTTCTCTGCCAGAAGACTCAAGTTCAATTCCCAGCACCCAGTTCGCATGACTGTCTGTAATTCCAGTTCCAGAGCATCCCATGTTCTCTTCTGCCCAGCATGGTCATAGGCACACGCGTGGAATTCACACAAACCTTTGTGGTTGCTGTCATCCTTGGGTGCAGTGGAAGGCTGACATTGTGCAGTGGACAACAAAGCCGGATTTTCATGGCTCCTGTAATTTTAGGTGATTTCTGTCCATTATGTACCGCATGCATGCGTGATTAAGTGTGTGTCTGAACTGTCTAATGTGTGAAAGTTTGCAGTTAAAGTAAGTAAGGTTGATGTATGCAAAGCGAACAGTAAGGGCTCTTTTTACACAAAATGCATATGACCAGTGGAATTCTTTTGACATTTCTCCTTTTTTTAGATTAACACCACTAAAAAAAAAAAGCAAACCAAACCTAACTGAAACAAAACAAAAGAAACCCCAAGCCACCCAAACCTGCCATTTGGGTAGTCCTGTTTTTTGAAAACCTGGCCTGACTCATTGGCCCTGAAAAAAGAAGTATTTTGTTATTTTATATATACAATATATATATTATACATATAATATATAGTATTATATATAATATATACAATACACTTTATTTCAGAAAATAAGCCTATTTGTCTTTAACACCATTCCCTAAATTTGTAAAAACTCTAAAAAAATGTATGTTGTCAGTGCTATAGTTCTATTATCACATCGAACCAAACATCCTAAATTTTGCCTTAAAAACAGTACAAATTACTATTTAATTTACCATTTAGGACTTTGGTGTAGTCCTTCTGTATCATAATGCTAACTGTCACTGGTTCCTTTATGTATTAAGTGACTTCTAAGATAGGAGAGAGCTTACCACGTCAGTGTCCTCCAAACCAGGATTGACAATGATGTTAAACTTTTCATGGGTTTTTTACTATTCTCTTTAAGCAAAGGAAGTTAAACATGCTTTAATATTGTGCATTCTGATCAGTGTTTCCTATAATTTAATAATTTTTATAAATTGGCCAAATAAGAATATAGTCATAGATTAAAGGAGTAAAGATAATAAAATAAATATTAAAAAAATGATAAGCCATGTAAAGACGGAATATACAGAGAGTCTGGATTATGTATATTATTGTGTTTTCTTTGAATTTTTTGACTGTAAAGGAGCTAAGTAACCAATATACACACTTTAAAGGCATCTTGTCTTTTAAATTTGGGTCTAAGGATATGTTGCTTTAGAAAAGAGGTTCTTCTTTTGTTTCCACAGAGGATGACAATCTGTGTAATCCTTCCAGACTAATGTGGTTTGATGGACCAAGACTCCCTGAAAGATAACCGTGAACATCCCTAAAAATTACTTCACCCAACAAGCAGCAGGAAGCAGTTTGGAGAGAACTACGCCCATATTCCCAAATATTGTCTATAAATGTTTATTTACATTCAAAGGGGGATATGCTAAGGAGGCTTGTATTGGCATGGATCTTGGTTTATTGATACAAATTTAAGGACAATTTTGTTATACTGTGTATATGTATTTTTGGTCTTGATTAAGATATTGTATTTGTCTAGCTCATTTAAAAATGTAATGTATAATTAAGAAACATAAGTCAATAGATAGTCATCTATAATAGTCAAGTTTGTAATCATGTTAGGATTACATGTTAGGGTTTTATTTTTAGGTGTACAGCGATATATTTCAGATGGATAATTATTCTTCAAACCTCTTAAAGACTAACAGAATATGGCATTTAAAATGTTTAAGAACTTAGGACTTTTCATGACAGTGAGACACAATTGCTCCTGGCAGCACTGATCTATTCCCGAGAGAATGTTGAACACTGAAGACTGGCAAAGAACTGGCTATGCATCAACCACTGACAAAATCCATGATGTCCAGCCAGGACAAGCAGGATACAAGGGGGAAAATAAAAGACTATCAAATTTTGCCAAACAGGGTAAGACGGTTTTGAAAAATCTCCTGCCTCTGAAAATGGTCTTTCGGTTACTCTAGGCCTTAGCCAAAGTTGGTTGCTCCAATATTGCAAATTAGACTTTGGGTGATTGCCCAGATAGCCAGTTGTCTCTGTCATTTTTTATACATTTTTGAAGTTGCTTGATTGCACTTCCTGCTTACTCAAGTAATATTATTTCCCTTCTCAGGTCTTCGATGGGGTTGAAGACTAGATAGCTGTAGTTACTTTCCTCTCATAACTTGGCCAAGTTATTTATAATACAAGACTTAAACTCCTTAGGATAGGATAATTATTGAAACTTCACATGTTTCTTGCTTGATATTTTTTATGCTGGTTGTAATTCTAATTTTTATACATGATATTTGTTCTTACTGTATATAATTTTGTATTAGGCTTAGAACTCTCTTATTTAAACAAAAGGGGGGTGTGCTATAGGAAATTCTTTAAGTTACCCACCCAGTTGGGCATGGTCTCTTATACTATAAATGCTAACATAAAGCATGTGTCCCCTCTCTCTTCTGGCTTCTGGATTCGGTTGTTGTTCCTCATTTGTGCTGAGGACTGTGATCTGTGAGTCTACCTCTAAACAAATAACCCTTTATTATACTCAACTCTGAGCTAGTGTGGGATTTCTTTTTAGTGTCCACCTTTCCTGGCACATTGCTTCAGAGCCCGCTACAGCTGGGAGACCTGCTGAGACAGACATCCAGCCTCAGGTCAGGTCCCTCTGAGGCCTATGACTATTGTCCTTAAAGGCAGCTTTTCCAAGGCCACCTCATCCTTGCTGAACATTTTTGGAACATCTTTGGAACAGCTGAGGGTCTAGGGAGACTGTAAGGCTTCAGACATTTTGGCAGTAAGTGCTTCAGAAGACCCCTCAGGCAGAACCTTGAGTGCTGGGAAAGAGGGGATTGTGGCTGAAACATGAACCTTCCCAGAGAAATCGAAACCTTGCAGGGATCCACAGGGCAGCCTCTCACACCTCAGATCTTACTCCTTACTAAGCAACTCTTAGAGTTTCTTCCTGAAACTCTTCTAATGTACTGTGTTTGGCATTTAGAACCTCTTCTGTAATGTAGAAAATACAGTTGCCTCTCTGTAGCTGCAGAGGAACAGGGTAGTGTCTGTCTGTCTGTCTGTCTGTCTGTCTGTCTGTCTGTCTCTGTCACACACACACACACACACTTTTGTATATTAAAGCCTTCCTGCATTACTTATAATACCAAATGCTATATTTACAGTGATCAAGCTGCTTTGTTTAGGAAAAGTATGACAATAAAAAGGTATGCACACATTCAGAACAGATGCTCTTTCCACCAAATATATTCAACCTGAAGTTGGCTGAATCTACAGAAACAGAAACCCAGCATACAGACTGTTTACTGTCTGCTCAGCCTTTGATGTATATGTATATACCCCCTATGTACAAAATACAAGGACTTTTGTCTGATTTCTTCATTGATGGATCCCTGCAGTGAGGAATGCACACATCTCATTGATGTGCTGATTTTCCATCTTTGGAATCTCGCTCAATAATGAGGTTTCTGGATCATATAGTCATTCTATTTAAAATTTTGGAGGGGCTGGAGAGATAGCTCAGCAGTCGAGAGCACTGGTTGCCCTCCAGACACCCAGGTTTGATTCCCAGCACCCAAATGATTGTGCACAGCCATCTATACCTCCAGTCCCAGAGGATCTGACACCCTCTTCAGACTTCTGTGGGTACTGCACACACAGTGCACAGAGGAAATTCATGCAGGCAAAAATGCTCATACACATAAAACAAATATTAAAAATTTTTTAAAAGATTTTATCATTTTTAAATTTATTTTTATTTTATGCGTATGGTCAATTCCCCTGCATGTATGTGTGTGCACCATATATGTAGTGTCTGAGGAGTCCAGAAGAAGGCACTGGATCCCCTAGAACTGGAGTTATAGGTTGTTGTTAGTCATATGGGTGCAGTGAATCAAACCAGTGTCTTCTGGAATAATAACCAAGATTCTTAACTGCTGAGCCATCTTGCAGTCCTCTATTTTAAAAGATTTATTTATTATTATTTATGTGCATGTTTAACACTGGAAGTTTCTAATGAATAAGCAAAACCAAGAAGTCTGCTTTGCCCTGGACCTATAACACCCTCCCCAGATGGAAAGTGGCCCCGTGTGCTTTCCAAGGCTGCCTGTAGGAGGAGGCACAGTTGTACTCTGGGCTGGGTGAGGCATATCCTATCCACAGATGTCCTACCTGGGTTTGTAGTTTGACATTCTGGCTTTTCCAGTCCTCTGGTTGATGTCCAATCTCTACTGCCTTCTCCTTCAGCACAGAGCCCTGGGGAGGTTGTAGATCACTTCCTTCCTTGAGGGGCTCTCCAATCCTTTTGAATAGATGAACAATATAATTATTAGATGCTGTAGGTGTTTCAACTGCTCCTATAAGGGAGGAGGGAGCTCCTAGAGGAGTAAAAAGCAACCTAATTTAAGTTCTAGGTTTTGCTGTGCAAGTTTCTATAGGAACTACCTGATCTTAGCGAATGTTCGACAAATAAGAGACTGTGAGCTTCGAGTTCTTCTGAGGGAGCTGAAAGGCTCCAAAAATAGGTCTCTATATCTAAGTTTCATCATTTTTCCTATACATGAAAAAAAGAAAAAACAAACCTTTTTTGTCCAGCTTTTCACACTTCCCAAGCATACTTATAATTTTTACTGGCTATCCTAGGTGATAAAAACTGGGAGGAGATAATTATTGGGCTTCTCCCTATTGAAAAGCTGGACAAAAGCTCAAATAGAGAAGAAGCATCTTAGGAAAGATTCTGGCAAATGTCTTTCAGGGAGATACTTTCCCACTCTGAACTCTGGAGCTTGCTCAGAAATGAAGATGCTTAAATTGGGATGCTAGGTGTTCGCCGTGTTGAACAGCGTGAAGGGATGTCACACGGAGGCCTTCAATTTCTCATGGCAAGAACATTAGACCAGGGGACCAGAGGTCAGGGGTAAAAGCCCCTGTGGAGAAAGGCATGAGGTCAGGGCTTCTGCTTTGCAGAGAAAAGAAGGTCCAGACACACAGGCATAAGATATGTATGTACTGGGCTGGAAAGGTGGCTCAGTGATTAGGAGCACCTGCTATTCTTGCAGAGGACCTGGTTTTAGTTTCCAGCACCCACATGGTGGCTCACAAATATCTAAACTCCAGTTTTATGAGGTCTGACATCCTATACTGGCCTCTACAGGTATGCATACATGCATGAGGGCAAATATTCCATACATATAAAGTAAAAAATTATTTTTATTTTTAAAAGATATGCATGTATAAAAATACAGTAATTAAACCCATCATACTGTCACATAACCATGACAACAATATGCCCTAATTAGGGGATTACCTCTTCAGCCTGGGTCTCATTCATGAAGAGGCATGAATAAGAAACTAGTAAGTAACTAACACTCCATCCTCAGCGAGGGGCCAAAGGTATATGAACCCATCAAAGCATGGCCAAGCCAAGCACAAAGGTAGCTCACCATGAGGCAAACACCACCTATCTGGAGGATGGCTGATAAAGTAGCAGCAGGCATACAGGTGGAATACATGGGGGTTTCCTCTGGCAACAGAGTTCCCCTTTCTTCCCCGACAATAGAAGAAAAGTCTGTAACCCATCTAGGCTTGACTCTTGGGCAGAATTATTAATCTCTTTGAGCTTTGGGTTCTTTATAAAGTGTTCTCTATGTTGGCGTGAAAGTTAAATAAGGCAGTTTATGGAAAGCCACAGCAGTGTATAAGAACACGTAAGACATAACTGTTCTCTCTCTCTCTCTCTGAGCATCAGGTGAAGTCAGTCGTAAGCACTCAAGGACAGAAGGGATGAACAAACAAACCCTCCAGTCTGAGTCTTCACGCTTGGCACACGCAGAAGGCTGCCCAGCTGCCTGTACCTTTCTTCTTCTTCATCGCTGCTGCTTCCTTCTTCCGCTGTCGGCTTCTCCGGGCCCTCTTCTTTGGGCAGTGCCAGAGAAGGATCCTGTGGCTTCGAGCATGGATCCTAAGGCATAAACAATGGCTGATGAGACTAACAGAAGTTCCTAGATTTCACCTGGCTTGTTACAACCAGAAATCAGGGGAGACAGGACCTACAGAGACCCACTGGGCACCTCTCTGACAGATATAAGGTTAGGATGGTGAAGTACCTAGAACAAAGCCAGGGATGTGGTTAGTGTGGGTTCTGACACTTGTGTCCTTCCTGATTTGCAGTAGGCAAGGTAATTCACACAATTGTAAAACAAATCCAAGAAAGAGTGTCTCGAATTCCCATCAGTGAATTCTGCAATGGGATATGCAATGGAGCCTTCCCACGCTAGACCTGAACCTTGTATCACCTTATAAGACATTCCCAAGTGTGCCACACAGATGGTCCTTGCTGAGCCTGACCCAGGGAGGCAGAGGGAAGGTCAGAGGGCAGTTCTGGAAGTCAGTCAGTGGTCAGGAAAGATAACTGTAGTCATCATTATTGATATACTGGTACCCTAGACTGTAGCATGCTCCCTCTCACTATGCAAGTGAGGAAACATGGAACCTGACAAATGACGGATGGGAAGAATGTAGAATTGATTCCTAGCAGTGGGGCCAATTGCATTTGTTTGTGCTATCCCTCTCTCCTTTTCATAGAAATGTAAGAGGGCAAAGATTCTTTTCCTTTCTCCATTTATCATGAAAACTGCTGCCCCTGAAAAGGCAGAGGGATAAGACAGGTAGGACCAGATTTATTCTCAACTTTCAGCAAATGGTATTAAGTTGCAACCTGATTTTTTTTCCCACAAGCTAGTTGCATGGCCTTGAGTCAGGGTCCTTCTTTTTCAAACCTACTTCTTCTTATTATTTTTTAATGTAGACAAATGTGTTGGCTTGCACCTGTGTTTTTCAAACTGTTCTTGAGATCCTAGATGTAAAGAGCTTGACTAGCAAGAAGCAGTGTGAGCTGGGAGGCTGGTCCTTGGGCTCCCATGCCCAACCTGACCTGGAATGAAACGCCTTCTGCATTTTCATGTACTGTAACGTCTATTAAAGTTCACCATGTAAGGTAATGTTCACTTTTACGAGGAAAAGACACTGTCAGTTCTCAAGGCTTAGCTAACTGGATCGCTCAGAAGACTTTGAGATAACCAACTGTATTGACTGATTTTCTGTAATCAACAACACAAGCTAGAATCATCAGAGAAGGAGCTTCAGTTGAGGAAATGCCTCCAGGAAATCCAGCTATAAAGCATTTTCTTAGTGATCATTGTGGGAGGGTCCAGCCCATGGTGTGTGGTGCTGTCCCGGTGATTGTGGCCCTGAGTTCTATAAGAAAGCAGGGTAAACAATCCATGGGGAGCAAGTCAGTAAGCAGCATCCTCCATGGCCTCTGCATCACTCCTGCCTCCAGAACCCTGCCCTGTCTGAGTTGCTGTCCCGACTACCTTCAATGATGACCAGCATTATGGAAGTGCAAGCTGAATAAACCCTTTCCTCCCCAACTTGCTTTTTGGTCATGGCTTTTCATTGCAGCAATAGAAACCCTAACTAAAATAACTCCCTCCCCACTTTTGCATATTGCCAGTCAAAACCCACGCGTGCCATTTGTTAGTGCAGGCCAGGGAACTGTAATTCTTTCCTGGGCTTTCTCTCTCCCACTCTGCATCTCCTGCCCTTTCCCAGGCTGTTAAGGCCCCCTTTTCTGCCCCAAACTTGAGCCCTTGGACTTCGTTATTGTTTGTTGCCTTAAAGTTTCATCTAGTCCCAGTGCATTAAATGTCACATGGACATGGACGCTGTAGAAAAGCGAAGACTGTATCACTCCACTTATTAGGGAAATAAAACATGGTCAAGTTGGTCGACAGTGGAATAATGATTTCCCGGGGCTGTGGTAGTGAGATAAAAGTAGAGCACTCCACTCATGATGACTGTCACCTGGAGATCTGTTTGCTAAACCAGATAGTACCTATAGTCAGCTATCGTGTACAGCGCATGACATGTATTCTTACTATAAAAAACAGACCAACCTGAGAGATGAAGGTTGCTTAGTTTCCTCATTGAACATGGAAGTTAACTCAGTAGTTCTTTCTGTTTCTATTCATTGGTGTCCATTTTCCTGAACACTTTCCTTTTCCCCTAAGAGACAGAAGTTTCTGATGTTGGGTGTGGTTTGCCCCTAAGAGCTGCTGTGTTGGGAGATTGTCCGCAGTTAGGGGCATAGAAATTCATGACCTAGGGAGAAGTTCTAGGCCACTGAGATCCTCCTCTCAGAAGGGAATGTTGGTCTCCTGAAGTGAGTTCTAGAAAGAGCACATTGTTACACAGGCCCCAAGCTGTGTTTCTCTCTCAAATCCTGCTTCATGGGGAAGTTCTTGTTTCTGCACGAACCTAGGCCCTCTGTCATAGACTCTTACCAGGGCTGGTCACACTCCAAAACTGGGGCCAGAAAAAAACTCTTTACAAGACCATAAAGATGCCTAAGGTATTCATTGTAGTAACACAAGACTAGCAGAATTTTTCTCAAAGAAAGAAAAGACCATGCTTCCAACACCATTGTTTTTTAAACAAGACCCCAGAGTTCTTCTGAAACAAAGGTTTGCTTTAAGAGTTTCCTAATCTAGGGGCTGGAGAGATGGCTCAGTGGTTAAGAGCATTGCCTGCTCTTCCAAAGGTCCTGAGTTCAATTCCCAGCAACTACATGGTGGCTCACAACCATTTGTAATGAGGTCTGATGTTCTCTTCTGGCCTGCAGATACACACACAGACAGAATATTGTATACATAATAAATAAACAAGAATTTCCTAATCTAACCTTTTAATTTTGGGGACTAAAGAATGATACCCTCTCCTCCATTCATTCAACCTTTGTGGCAACCCGCAGAAGTGGATCTGTTCCACCTTGACTAAAGGTCAGAGAGTTCGGGCCTATTCTTGCTCCTTCAAGGCTATTGACGAGAGGTTTGACTATAAGTGTGAGTACTAACAAAGATGTCTTGATCTAGGGTCTGGTTACTTGGTATTTTGGGTTTTAAGATAATAATTATTTGTTCCTTATAACACAAAGAAAAGGTCTTAAAAAAAAAGAAAAGGTCTTTTGTTTTCTTTCCCTCTTTTGGAGTGGGGTATTTAAAGACCATAAGAAATAAACACTGGGTGGATTCAGTATTCACTGGGTTGCCCTCCTAGCTCTATTCTGTGTCTCTGTCTTTTTCTTTTGTATCTGCTTAAAATTTCTACCCACACACCCCTACCCTGTAACATGCGAACCCCGCTGGGGCTGGACCCTGACCGGTGTTGCCTCAATGTGGGGCCCTGACAAACCGTTGTGTCAGGTAAAAGTTTTCATGAAAGATGTTGAACATCAGTCATGTAGGTACATTAGGTGCTGGAAGAATAACTAAAAAGACACAATTGCTATTCCCACAAACATGTGGTCCCCGTGGGGAAGTGGCACATAGCTTGACAATTCCAACAAACCACAAGAAATCCTCCTCTCTCACCTGACCTTATGCACCTGGTGTTTAAGTCAAACACATCATTCAGAGTTGCTGGGGGTGGATTTGGGAGGTGATTCGGTTGTGAAGAGCACAGTCTGCTCTTTCAAAGGACCCAGGCTTGATTCCGAGCACCCATGTGGTGACTCATAACCATTTATTGCTCCATTTCCAGGGAATCTGACACTCTCCTCTGGACTCTGCAGGCGCCAGATACACATGTTATATACAGACATACAAACACTCACATGCATAAACAGGATATTTTATGTGAATATATATGTGAATGCATGTGAATATTATGCAAACGAACTTCATTGTGGAGAGCAATAAGGAGAGGCTGAATGAGCACTCCCAGCCTAGAGACACTATTAGAATATTACGCATCTCTCAACTCCAGCTGGAGTACAACCCTTCCTGCTGCCCACTTTTCTGAACTCCAACCAGAATAGACTCTCACTGTTCTGTAGTTGTTATGAGCTTGTCATCCTAGCAAGCACCCCCGCAGCAGGAGTGGCTACTCTGGATTCTGGGACTGAGGGTATTGTATGTTACTTGCCCCGAATCTCTCTTAGGCTCTCCATTGGGTTCTCAGGTTTAGCCCAGGGCTCTCTCCACTGCTGCAGGGACCAGAATATACATAGTGCACACAGCAAAATAAACAACTCTGCCTCTCCACCGAAATATCCACCAAAGAGCTTCGTCCCAAGCAAGGGCGGTTACTTTAAAATCTTTCAGTTACTTAACCTCATCTAGAGGTTTTCTTTTTCTTTTCTTATTTTTATTTCTATTTTAAAAGAAAAACTCACTCCCAGGAAATCTCCTGGACAGGATCATTCAAGGTCATTTTAAAGTTCAGTTGACAATCTTTCCAAGGTAGCACTTTGTTCATCTTAAAATAGAGGCCCTAATGTAATGGTATTTTGCTGAAATGATCATGATAGATACTATAAAGTCACCTTACATTTATAGAATGCTTAATGGTTTCAAAAATGCTATCATCTGGTTTCTTCTGTCTATTACCACAGTCCTCTGGGGATATGGAGGGTAGGGTTATTGTTGCCATTTCTGTAAAAGAAGTAACACAGGGCCTCAGTTTTCCATGCATAATATGAAGAGAAGACTAGCATGTGCCTGCAGGTTGCTGTAGGGCCTCTGGACAGCAAGTCAGGGCTCTCTCTGTGTTTACTGTCATGATGTACATGGCAACTGATCTCGCAGTGGTATTCACACTTGTCTGAAGTCCTGAGCAGGCCTGAGGTAAGCAGGCAGAAACCTTCATCTCAGTCCCAGACAGGAGCTGCTGATCTGCCTCAGGTTGTCTTCTCAGGTTCCAGAGATTCTCCGCTGATGCCAGGAATCTCTCCAGCAGGTGAAATCATCCCTCCTTGTTCCCAATGAGATGGGACTAGACCCCCTCAGCTAACACCAGGATAGCACCATCCCCTCATAGCCTTGTTCCCAATGAGAGGGGACTAGACCCCCTCAGCTAACACCAGGATAGCACCATCCCCTCATAGCCTTGTTCCCAATGAGAGGGGACTAGACCCCCTCAGCTAACACCAGGATAGCACCATCCCCTCATAGCCTGAGGGCACTTGAGACATCACAGCTGCTTTCCTCTTGGTAGCTCATGGCATGGATTCGTATAACCTTTCAGGTACGTGTCCAGCAAGTCACACAGGGCTTCCCACGAACCAAAGATGCTCCTCAGGCCTATGGTATCCCTTTCTCCCTTCCCACAGCCCTTGAGAATTGCATCTTGTGCTTTCTCCTGGAATAACTCTGGTGAGATCATGCCGTGTCAGCACCTGTCAACAGATGCTGTTCTTTTCTGGGCCCTCCCAGAGAGCCCTCTCCTAAGGGCTGTACGCCAGCCTTTCTGGTACTGTTGTCGCATTCCTCACACCGTGGTATTCTCTAAGCAGATATCTGTTTTCTCCCGTTTGAATCTGAGCCCCCCTGAGAAGAAAACCCTGCCTCATTTGGGTAGGCATCCAGCGTCAAGTCTTGTACAGTGAAGATGCCCACACTCTCTCGGGGATTGAACGATCTCACTAACAGCTGTCAAAGCTGCTCTCTTTTCCTTCCGTAGAGAACTGAGGCAGGGACTGCTATAAAAATCTCTTCTCTTTTTTGTCCCTAGTTTGGTATCTTTGTATCAAGAGTCTTCCAGAATAATGCTTCTTTTCAAAATTACTAAGACGAGGCTGGCTTTGTGAAAACGAGTGAATGACACTGTGGGCCTAAGAGAATCACAATACTGGATATGAGGAATAAGGAAAAAGATTCAGCTGGACCTTTGCTAACTTTGGTGAGGACACATCCCAGAGCTACACCCAGGCCCGAACAAGGACAAAGGTTTAGTTAGACCCTAACTCACTTTGGAGAGGACACACCCCAGAGCCACACCCAGGCCTGGCACCCCTCTCTGCATGCTTAGGACGTGGAAACTCTGCTCTCAATTAATAGTGTTGTTTTTACCACTCTTGACTCACTAAGCTACTTTGGCAGGACAACCAACAGCCTAAGTTTACAACTGAAAACCTAAGTTTAAATTGATAGTCCCTTGTCCAGCAAGCACATCACAGGGGAGGCTGGCATTTAGCACTCTGCTTTGGTGTTCATGTGCCACCATCAGAACAGCACCTCTAAGGCTCCTTGGAGCATCTTGAACCCCGTATCATTCATGTTGTTGTAGGTTTGTCTGTACGACAGCATGTTGTTGTGATGCTAGGCACATGAAATCTAGACCTTGGCAAAGCTTCTCACTGGGCTGTCATGCAAATATTTGAACTAAATTCCAAAACTCTGACTGGCAACATTTTGAAAATGCTAGATAACATCATATTGACAAGGTGTGCTGGTAAAGACATGTACACAAGCTGGTAGTTGTAGTGTGCACTGGACCAGCATCAGTGCAGGGTGCAGGAAAGTGCAGGGTGCTATCTATCAAAGTCAGACATTATCTTGAGAACGAATAAGTTTTGCAGCATGAAGAATTATTCGCGTATGTTAAGTGCATTAGTGTTCCCAGTACTGGACATATGCTAATTCATTTGGCTGTCACAAACCCCTCATATCAACCTCATTTTATAGATTGGGAAAGTTAAAGTAAGCATTGAGAAATGTCTGTCCAGGATTATCCAGTCAGTGAGAACTCAGGCCGCTAGTTGTGGATGAGCTTGTTTATCTACTGCATATACCATGTATTATATCCTCTACAGTGCCCCTGAAAAGTGCTTTCACAGTCCAGATCCTTCAGAGGAAAAGGGTTGAACATATTGTAGCTTCTTGCATAAAGAAGAACTAAAAACAGTTGCTATCAAAACATGAAGCTGTAACTGGAGCGTACTCATGTGTTATTAACACTCAAGTATATGAAGTTAAAAATAAAGCAGATGAAGACCCATCCCCCAGCCTCAGCTCTAGCCCTGCAACAGAACACTAGCTGCAGTCTTCCCCTCCTCCAATCTCCTGTGGATCCCACAGACCACTTCCCCCCACCCCTCCTCCCCCAACTTGTCCCATATCCCAGTCTCCAACTGCAACATCCCCCCTGCTTAGCCACTGGCCACACCTGCTAGAAATCCAGGACCTTCTCCTACCTCTCTGTTCCCCCAGACCTAGTTCCCAAATCTCATTCCTCAGTTCTGTGGGAGAACACCTGGGGCAACAAACATACAGACCAATTTCTTTTATCAGTAATTCCATTAAAATCAGGAAGAAGACAAGGCTGTCTACTCTCTCCATATAGCTATTCAATATAGTACTTGAAGTTCTAGCTAGAGCAATAAGACAGCTGGAGGAAATCAAGGGGATTCAAACTGGAAAGGAGAAAGTCAAAGTATTATTTGCAGATGATATGATAGTATACATAAGTGACTCCTAAATTTCTGTCGGGGCACTCCTACATACAAGGCCAGTTGCTAAGAGATGAAAAAGAATAAGAGCATCTCCAGCTTCGGAAATAGAAACCTCAGGGTGGACTAGGAGAGCTGGAGAGCATGAAGTACTGGCCCAGGGAGGAAGTAGTCTGGTTCTTCAGGCTTCTCTTCTAGCATGGCATGTGGGCAAAAGCATTGCTGAAAGGTCCTCTGCCAGCCTAGTGTCAGAGGCAACAGAGGGAGTCCCGGTCACTTTCCCCAATCCCAAGAGAACTGAGGCTTCTTTTTCCTGGAAGGTTTGTGAATGTGTCACATGCTAAGAACAAGACAGGGTCAGAGCCAGTGTTTCCATCCGGGCTCAGCTGCTAGGGAATGGGACTTGGTAGGTTTCAAACCTGGGACAAATGGCTGCAGCGCTCATTAACATACGAAGGCAGACAGTGGCCACCAGGTTCTACCTTCATCCCCTAGTTCTTACCTGTTACAGGGCCCTCCTGGTTGGTCCACCCCACTCCCTACCCTGAACTTGTTCAGCTCACGGACTGGGTTGCCCTTCTCCCTGATGCCCTTCCCTATATAATCCAGTTATTTTGGTTTCCTAGCCTTTTTGCCTACTCTGGACCTCCTGGCTGGGCACGTGGTTCCCTTCTCTTCCCTCTGCCCTCTCCTCACAAGGCACAGCTTGTTCTGGTCATGTCCACTCTGTATTCTCCCAGATGTCCCTGCCTCTGGCTCTGCTCTGCTTCCTATCCTCAGTAAACCTTCTCCTCTACCGGACCTTGGAGCAGTCATGTTCCTTCCGCTTTTTCTTTTTTTTTTTTTCATTCATGTATCAACTAAATGCTCTCACCTTCATTTTCTTCTTCTATAAAATGGATTTATTGTTAAGACTCTAATGAAGTCCAAGAGGGAAACAGGGCTTTATAACTGACCAGTTCCCAACTTTATCCAACCCACTTCCCTTGATTCTTGATTTAGGCTTTCCCGGGTGAATCCCTGCTTAATTAAGGCTCATCCTGCCGCAGTAGCATTAGAGGCCATTAGGGGAAA
Organism: Microtus ochrogaster; assembly: GCF_000317375.1. Taxonomy (NCBI): domain Eukaryota; kingdom Metazoa; phylum Chordata; class Mammalia; order Rodentia; family Cricetidae; genus Microtus; species Microtus ochrogaster. The sequence continues at coordinate 10,835,308 of NW_004949103.1, forward strand.
GCTGTTATCTATCACCCAGCAGAATGGAAGCTGCCTCTAGGTAGATTGATTCCTTTAAGAAATAATCCACTCGGGCAGGTCAATCACCTGGCCAAGGAAAGTCACTACAGAGGTAGTTTAGAGAAGTATACGGATAACTTTAGAAGAAACCATAGTATGCTGTCGACTGGCCCATCTTTTTCTAGAACCAAGCAAATCGCTAATTAGTGCTGGCCTTTGCAGCAGCCTGCTTAAATGTGTCTGACTGACCCAGAAGAACTGAGTTCCATATTCAAGAGTCTTTGTTTCATTACCCAGAGTATCTTGTCTTCTGTTTAGGTTTCAAAGCTAAAGAAATTTATCCGACAACATAAGGTATCTCCACGGTGGCAGGGTCCCAGAATTTAAGTTGCCAGCTCTGTGATATGGTAGAGGACCATTCAGCTTTCTGTGCACTCTTCAGGGAAATTTCTCTCTTCCTTTACAGCCCCTTACATCCCCGGTGACATATGCTGACAGTAATAGCCTTCTTCATGTGCTCCTCAGCAAAGTCAAATGCTTAAGGGGGGAAAAAATAAACCAGCACAAAATCCATTTGCAGAAACCATGAAGGAAATAAAGTTCTAAGCAATTATCCTTGTGCCTTGAAAAGGAAAAAAGTTTGTCAGATTAATCTCCTTCTGAGAAGGCTGCCTAGCAGAAAGAAAAAAGGGAAGGAGCCTTGAATCTGTCGAGCAGCAACCACCACCCCCAGCTCTCCCTCCACATCCTTGCTCCTATTTCCTGTCCTAGCAATCTTTCTATGAAGCTG
>NW_004949103.1:10836531-10837534 GCF_000317375.1 Microtus ochrogaster
TCCCAGCTTAAACTTTACTGTTCAAGTTTTTAGCAAACCCCAGGTGGGAGAATACTACATAGCAGAGTTTGAAACTTACCCATTGGCCTCCCCAGGATGTTCACCCATTTCTGCACACCTCAGTGTCCTGCACTTGCTCTCCGAGTCCTCCAGGCACTAGTCCTGACACCAGTTCTTAGGGGGAGTCTTGCTAAGTGCTGACTGGAAATTTTGGGGAGCCGCACCTGGGGTGCCACATGTTACCTGGGAAACAGGGAGGGGGAGGCTTCTCGGGATGCTTAATCTCATTAATGGTAGAGTGTAAGAACAGAAAGCTTGAGGACAATTTTATCTGAATTTGAAGAAGAATCCCAGGGCAGGCAAACTAAATCTAAGCTGCCCAAAAGGGAGGAGGAAATGGGGAAGAACGAAAGCCATTCCGTTCAAAAGCAGTCACGCTGCAGAAGGAAGGAACAATAACTTAGTGGGAAAGGCTTGGAGGCCACTCTGATTTATTTTATTCTCTTTTTCTAATGAAGAAAAGAACAGACAAAAATTATCACAAGCCTAAGGCACAAAGTATTAGTTTCCTTAATTTCTTTTCAAAAGACATTTAAGTGGGGAAAATAAACAGCACTGAAGAACTGCACAGATGAATTGAGAGAGGACTGGCCAGAAGGTACCATTAAATTATAAAGTTTTAATTGTGGTGATAATCATTAGCCAACTAATAGTTACTTGTCAATTAAACAGATTGCTTTTCTCTGCAGACTTGGAGGAAAACGAGGCCAATAACCACAATGGGGGCTCAGACACTGCTGTCAAACCTGTGTAGCTCTCATTCTCTTTGTGATACAACCACAGGGGCACAAGATGGCAAGGGAAGGAGCACAGTAAGGGAAAGACTCTATGGGGTTGAAAATGGTTGCTGTCTTTAAGCTGTCATTTTGAGGGAGATACAGATTTATAACCATAGCAACACTCTGAGAACTCAAGAACAATGGCAATGGGTTTCTGATCCTAC
>NW_004949103.1:10837789-10862819 GCF_000317375.1 Microtus ochrogaster
CATAGCAACACTCGGAGGAAACATGTACAAAACAACATACCACCATTAATAGTGTATTCGTGCCAGTAACACATGGAAGTGTTTATGGTTTGAATAAGAATGATTCATTTATTTGAGTATTTGCTTTCCAGTTGATAGAATTGTTTGGGGAGGATGAGGAGGCCTGGCCTTGTTGGAGGAGATGTGCCACTGGGGGGTGAGCCTAGAGGTTTCACTAACCCACACCTTTCCCAGTTAGTTCTCCATGCCTAGTGCCTGTGGATTAAGACGTTAGCTCTCAGCACGGCTCTTGTGCCATGTCTGCCTTCTTGCTGCCAGGATTCCTACCAGTGGTCATCATGGACTCTAACCCTCTGAGACGATACGCCCTGGAGAAACACTTCCTTTTATTCCATTGGTCACGGTGTCGGATCACAGCAATGGAGAAGTAACTAAGACCGTATTCTTGTCATCTTAAATCTTTCAGTCCTCACAACACCCCCACTGCATTGTTTTTAAGACATTATGAAATACACAACTGTTTTGCTTTTTATTGTTGTTGTTTTGTCTTGCCATGTTTTAAGAGCCAGGGTGTTACTTTATTGCCCAGGTTATTCCAGGGCTCAAGCAATCGTCATGCGGTAGCCTCTGAGTAGCTGGTGTTACAGACATGGCTCACAAGGCCTACCCTGTAACTGTTCATGTAACACCCCTAAGTAACCTACTGAAGTGAACAATTCTGAGAGGCTTGCCCAAGACATTGTGTAGAAATCAGGGAGGAGAGAGAGACGGGGTTGAGCAGTAGCATCCACAGTGGCTTGACCTGGGTGGCTGACCCAGTACCTGTGATAGTGGGGTTAGGAAGGGCCTCAGGTTGAGAATGGGAGGTCTGGGAGATGTTAGGCTGACTCAAGATGGAGTCCCCTAAGACCCCAAGATGGAAAACCCGTGTAGGAATGCGCCTCTTCAGGGAAATGAACGCCGAATAGTCTGTGTCTCTCAAAACCCATATGACCCTTATCTCAGCGGAGCAGATTGGTGACAACATCCTGATATCCTGATGACCAGAAGTCCCTGTGAAAAGGCTTTGCTCACAACACTAATTACTAAGCCAAAGAACAGGATGCAGCTCTGCCCATGGCCATGGCTTATGACAGGTCCTGAAGGATCCTCAGTCAGTAGAGGTGACGCCACAAGGTAGCCCTGACGTACTGATGAACAGTGGGAGGACACTGCCAGAGTGTGAATCTCATGTCTGCTACTTATTCATTATGCATGTGAGGGGAAGTAGAGCTACCGTTTCTGTCTCTGTTTTCTCAATTTTCAAATTAGAGATAATAATAGCATCTGTGTGATAAGATGGTTGGGGCTGGAAAGTTAACACATGCAAAACAGCTTAGCATCTTGATTAAGGAGACAGTTCCTTTAGGTAAGCCGTTTCTGTGGTGTCAGTTGGTCTCACACACTGTAGGCTCTGCAGAGCAGAGTCGCCACAGGAGCAGTAAGACGATGGGAGGCATTGAAGGAGGGAGGGAGAAACAGAGGACCAGAAGGGAGAGGAGGGCAGGAAGGGAGAAGAGAGAGGCCTCCTTGCTGTGCAGAGCCTCAGAAAGCATCGCGGCAGAAACTATCTCTGCAGAGATTCTCTCAAAGCCAACTTGAGATAGGTCTCAGGCAGGGCAGGGTCAGTAGTCAGTTATTTTGTTTTTATTTTTTCGAATGACCATTTTAGAGATAGAAAAAAAAACTAGAGAACATTATGATTGGCAGTTGTGTATTCGTGGGTCAGAAGAAATAATACACCACAAACACAGAAACAACCAGTGTCAAATTCTACTGTGTCCCCCTCATGCATTCTTGAGATCTCCCTCCATGGGTGTGTATTTCTAGCAATCGACACTATTTTGCACATAGTCTCTGTGTTCTTGAAAGGACTTTAGTGTTAGGTGTGTAGCTCAGTGGTTTAGCTCTTGCCTCCTAAACCCATAGGTTTGCTCCCTAGAGGCTGTGGTGCACAGGTGGGGTTGAGGAGCCAGCTTCCTGGGTCCCTGAGAGACATGGGCCTCTTTAAGCTTTGATGGGCAGTGAGGAAAGAGAGACCTCTTAATATTTTTTGTTCCAACCAGGCTCCAAAACGACTCTGAGATTCTGTTGCCAGCTCTTCCACTAATTCTCAATACTTTTAAGAACATGTGCTTTAATTTCTTTTAAAATTAAAAGAAATAGCCTCAGTTTGGATTATATTCCTCTATCAATGCAGTCATACAATCTTAATATACTTGTTATAGCAGAAGGGGCCTAGGGAGGCCAGGGTGCCTGGGGCCCACAGAGGTGACAATGCATCTTGGAGCCGAAGGACGGCAGATTTACCACCCCTGCTATCACTCAGCTACAGAACCAACAGCAGTGGCCTCCAGCTTCCTTCTTTTATGTGAGGCTTTAAAGGCCTTTTTGTTTAAGACTGTATAAATCAGGCCCTCTGTTATTTGCAGCTAAATTTATGCCTCACCCTCCACCACCTTCCTGCCTGGCTGGACTCCCTTTATTTTGTTCAAAGGACATAGGGAGGTGGTGAACTTCCTATCCCATTTGGCTAGAAACTCCCAGGGGTCACAACCTCCATTCACAAGCGCTGTGTTTTTAAGGTTTACCTCGAGTAGAGAATTCTGAAGCTTCACACTGAGGGCAGCTTTCTCGTCTTCCAGTTGCTTTATTTCCCTTTCTGATTTTGTCTTTACTTCTTCCAATTGAGCTTCTACTTCCTAAATGAGGATTAGAAGATTAGCCATACAAGGTGGGAAAACAGGCTGCTTACACACCCACACCTTGCCTTAGTCCTGAAGGGGATCAAAAAAGCCATTATAATAAAATACTATAAGAGCACATGGATTTTCAGTATACATCTGTTCAAGAGAAAACAGACATTAAATCCATACCACACAGCCTGATACATGTACAGATAGGTTAGTGTGTGGCAGGTAGATCTTTAACTCTAAATTTTCTGGTCTCCAATAAGAAAAGGAATGTCTTAATAACAAGGAACACTCAACTTTGTTTTCATGGCATCTTCCTATCCCAGGATCCATACAGTAGCCAGAATGGTGGGCCCTCCACAGTGCCTCCCACAGCCTTCCAGCATCAGTATGAAGCCAGTACAGTACATTCTGGAGAGCGTGTGAGAAGTCTTGCCTTGTCTTAGCTGTGCCATCCTCCTGTGTGTGCACTGTGTACAGGCTCAGCACAGCAACAGTCAATAAACGATAAGCACACACTCACCTCTAGGGATGTCTAGCTCTTCCAATATGGCTGAACTTATGGAGAAAGTCTCTAAACATTTAGAAGAAGAGGCTGTCTGAGGGTCTCATTTGACCTTAGCTAGATAGCGTCATTCATTCATCAGCAAGTACTTACTGAGCTATACCACCTGCTGGGTACTATTCTCAGAGTTGGAGTTAAAAAAAAAAAAACAGCCGAGTGGTGGTGGCACATGCCTTTAATCCCACCCAGCACTCAGGAGGCAGAGGCAGGTGGATTTCTGTGAGTTCGAGGCCAGCCTGGTCTACAAGATCTAGTTCCAGGACAGGATTCAAAGCTACAGAGAAACCCTGCCTTGAAAAACATAAAGCAAAAAAACACAAAAAACCACCTTTAAACATGTAAATTTCAGTGAAAAACAAACAAAAAGTTAGTAAGTACAGCATCATAAACATTATGTTCAACAGAAAAATAATAAAGAGAAGGAAGGGCTAAGGAAGGGAGTGGTTAGAGGGAGAATAAGATTTTGGATACTTTTCCCGAAGAAATGTTTGGCCTAAGGAAATGCCATAGAGAAGGTGGTTTTTGAGTGAGTTTGGGAGGCAGGTGGGCCCATGGTGATAGTGTGGCTGGACAAGAGAGTGCTATGTGGACTTGTTTGGAATGTAGGCAAGAGAACTCATTGAAAAGAAATGGCTCAGCGATTAAGAACACTAGCTGTGCTTGAAGAGAATCAGGGTTTGAGTCCCAGCACCCACATGGTGGCTCACAACCATCTGTAACCCTGGTCCCAGAGGGTCTAATACCCCCTTCTGGCTTCTGCACTCTCTTTCACACAGAGACATAAACCTAAAAATAAAAAAAAATTAAAACAAAACAGACAGACAGACAGACACACACACACACAAACAAGACAACTGTAAGAAGCTCTCAGTCCAAGTCCTGGGTACTCCAGGTATATGATGTGAAGCTATGCTATCTGAAAAAGAATATGGAGAGCAGAAATTCGAGGCTGGCTATCGACGTTTCTGGTCTAGCTGAGCGTGGATGGACGCAAATGTGGCTGATGTTTACCAAGTGATTACCATTTGTACTCAGTCTTCACAGATGAGTTCTTCAACTCTCAGATTCTACTACTAACGTTTATTATAGAAAAAGAGGAAATAAAGCTTTGAGATGTGCAAAGACTTGCACAGGGTCATCCCTGCAGTGAGGGAGATGCCAAGGTGTGAAATAGGAGAAGGATTGACTGTGCATCTCTGCCGATTTCTCATGGAAAATGAGGCTCTTAACTCAGACACGTGCTTATCTGGCACATTTTCCCCACTTCTGCTGCAGAGAAGGTGTGCAAATACCTGGGCCTGCCAAAATCAGGGTAGAGAAGCTGTACAAACCAGAGCTGTCTTCTTACAGGGGAGGCACAAAGAGCACTGGAATCTGTTATCATAGGTTCATGTACCTGGGGCAACTCTGGGTGTCACACAGAGCCCTGTCATTTATCCATGTCCCCAACATAATGACTGATGGTGGTCACATCAGAGGAGCTACAGTCAGCAAGCAATAGGGCTTATAGAGTTCAATTCATCGAATACCAGAGCTAAACCCTGGAGAGACAAAGCCCAGTGTTAAGTTGGGAGCATAGCTCCCAGGCCTTGGCATCCATCCCAGTCCCCAGGCCTTGGAGTTGTATTGGTCTGGACTCCAAATCCCAGCATGCCAAATCTTGACACCCCCTCCCTGGGGAGAGTCAGGGCCACTCCCACAAGGTATTTAAGTGGGCTCCCAGGGGAGAAACACGTGGTTTTCAGGTCTGCGTGACCTCCATGCTTTCCTGTCTTCCCACCATGCCCTCAGCCACCCGATAGCATCATACTTAAAAAAATGATGAGCATTTTGATTTGACCTAATTAGATTTCTTGTGCTGGCGGAGCTGCCCCTTCTTATTTTTTCTTAACACCCAGGAAGTGGGCAGGGGGATTGTCTCCAGAAGGCATCTTGCTTTTGCTGTGATTCCTTCAGTTTGCATCTACTATGTTCCTGCTGTATTACTCTATGAAGGCATCCCACTGTATCTAGTGTACTATGATCATTTCTTGGGAAAATCCCACTCCTCTCTGGGCAATGTATTTGCAGCTCATAATGATAATGATTTTTATAAGAGCAATGATATTTAGTTGTGTTATGCCCAGGTTACCTGTCCCCAAATGAATTCACAGAGCCCAGATTCTGATCGAAATGACATGAGGATCTTTAATGTACACCCTGGAGTTTGGACTACACCCCCAGCACACCAGTGCAGTGGGTGAGGGAGATGCTGTGTCAGCCCAGGGAAGGGGAGAACTTTTAAGGGGGAAATACAATAATCGGGAGAGTTCATGTCTTGTCGTCTTGGGACTGAATAAGGAGTGCATAGGGTGAGGTAGTTTCTGAAACCGTTGGTCAGTGTTTGGGCACAAAATACTAACAAAGAGCCATTAATAACTGACACGGTATCTTCAAGGACAGGAGGCCTCCTGGGAACATCTGAACCCCGTTAAATTTTATGGCCTGTTCCCTAGATCCATAATTGGCTATTTTCAGGATATCCATTCAAATTCCGCTAGTGCAGCACATTTCTGGCGCTGAGAACTGACACCCCCCCCCATTATATGGCTTAAGATGAAGCCCCTTTTTTAAAACAGAGTTTGCAAAGTCAGGTCCTCAGAGTTGAACCAATTATTTAGTTGGACTTTCTGAGTTACTCTAAAAGATCCAGGTGGTTAAGAGAACTAGTCAAGATGATTAGTGAAATGGTTTAGGTTATTCTGTCAATTGCCTCAATAAAGAGATACAAAGAAGGCAAAAATAGACTGGATGTTACCTTCCCTTTCATTAGATATGAGATTTACAGAAGATGAAAATAAAATGAAGGAAGTTTCACGCATTATAGACCCATGAATTCTGCCTGTAGAACAACGAGATGATAAAAAAAACACACATTATGTCCTTACACCCAAGGTTAGGCCTGAGTTCTTTTTTTGGGGGAGGGGTATTTTTCTTTTATTTTTTAAAAAATTTTTTAATTGATTTTTTTTATTGAGCTCTGCATTTTTCTCTGCTTCCCTCCCTATCTCTCCCCTCCCCCAGGCCTGAGTTCTTTGGGCATGTATTAAATGTATTTACAGAATTAATCATAGGCCCAGAATGCACTTTGAAAAAACAAAGTTGTGAAAGGAGTTAAATGACCCTATTGTCTGAAAAGAACAATAGACAGTTGGCTGGAGTAGAAAACAGCTGTCTGCCAACACAGAAGGAACTGACTGAAATATACTTAGCCTATTTAAAATCTTGTTAAACAGTAATAAAAGAAACATTGCTTTGGGGTGAAGATGTTTTGGTTAGAAAATTATTACAAAGGAAAATATTTTAACTACTTGTGGACTTCTAAGGAAAGCATGTACCTTGTGATCTCAATGAGATTTCTGTTGTAGAATATTACTTGGACTAGGCAAAGCTGTGTTACATTTGTCTATGCTACAGAATATGACTTTAACTGTGTAAAGGTGTGTTGCATTTGTTTGTGCTGTATTTATTTTATTATGAAAAGATGTGTTGCTGTTTCACCTTGACTGCCTAAGGCACCTGATTGATCTAATAACAAACTAAATGACCAATAGCTAGGCACAGAGGGATAGGTGGGGCAGGCATGCAGAAAGAATAAATAGGAGGACAAATCTAGGCTAAAGAGAAAAAGAAGAGAAGAAGAAGAGAATGAGGGAGAAAAAGGACATTCCAGGAGCCAGAAACCAGGCAGCTGCCAGCCAACAAGACACTGGATGAAGCAGAAAAGTAAGACACACAGAAAGGTAAAAAGCCCCAAAGCAAAAGGCAGAGAAAGAGAAACGGGTTAATTTAAGTTAAAAGAGCTAGTCACAACTGAGCTTCAGCTAGGCCAACTCTTCCTAGTTCATAATGTCTCTGTGTCATGATTGGGGAGTTGGTTGGTGGCCTAAAAGAAAGAGCCTGGTACAGATTTCTCCTTATATAAAGATTTTAATTTGTCCTTGGAAGACATGTAACTTATGGTTGTGAGATGATAATCTTTTCCTGCATAGAAATCTTTGTATTAGGAGGCATAAAAGGAATAAGAGAAAAATAATAAGGAGGAGAAAAGAAAACCAAGAAGAAAGATTTAGAAGGAAAAACATCAGGAAAGAAGCAGAAGGGAAACGACAGGGTACGGAAACAGCGGAGAAAGAACTGAATAGAAACAGCTGACAGAGAGAAAAATAAAATGAAGAATTGAGCTTTGGCCTTCAGATAAAGTTCCCTTACGCGTCTGTGTGTCTGTCCCAATAGTTTTCCAGTCCACATCTCCTCTCCAGTTTCTCTGAAAGCTTGCCTGGGGCTAGGCCCCTCGGAGGCAAAGGACACTAACTGCGCAGCGACAATATGCTAATTCCAGTGACTGGAGCTACAGACACAGTCAGTGTTTGCTGGTAAATGTTTAACAGTTGGCCTTTTAAATACATAAATTAACCGATAATTGTACATTGAAGGTAGTATTTCTTGGTTTTCATGGTCAAAGTACTCCAACTCTGGCCAATGTCACATTTGTATAGTGATGTAGAGTATGAAACGGGAAAGAGGTGTGAGAACTGCCTCCTGAGCTAGTGTGAACTGGGTGCTACTCACGCTGGGTGTTAGAGAATAAGGCAGTTGAGTGGGGGAACACAGTGACAAGCAGTTCAAGTGTTATCTCTTGGTATAAAAGCTAATGTATGGATAGTCATATATATATATCTCCAACATCATAGAGCTGGGCAGGTAAGACTTGAGAGGATTGACATTTAAACCAGGATGCTAAGATAAGAACTAGATGGATGAGTTTGAGAGTAAGGAGGAAATTATTCTCCTTTAAGGGACATCTATACACAAAGGCCCAAAGAGCAATAACACCGAGTACATAAAAAAAAAAAAAAAAAAAAAGAGGGCAGAGATGGACACAGGCAGGAGAAGCAAACAGAAGCCTGTCTCTGCAGGGTCTGAAGAACTGTGGGAAAGAACTAAGGTTCACTGTTGTGATTGATGTCAGGGAGCTGTGAGTAGCTGGCAGCCAAGACTGAGCTGGCACAGGATCCTACTAGAATGGACTGGGTGATATGGAAGCAGTCAGGTTATGACATGGTCCATGACATCCTGGAGGTTGACTAGATCTACCAGGAAGCATAGAGGAAAGGATACTCAGATGTTCTGGGGCCAATAGACTGGAACAGGATTCACATACTTCTGCGCTGAACAGCAGGGGTGGACAGAAGTCCTATTCGATTCTTAGGTTTCTGATCTGAACAGGTAAAAACACGTGCTGCTGATCACCCAGACAGCATCTCCACGTCCTCTGTGGGACCAGGCCTAGACCAGGCACTGGCCCTGGGGAAGCCCTTAGCCCTTGCATCAACCATTTTTAAAACCTCTAAATAAATGAACTTATAATTAGATTGTTGGGGCTGGGTGGATGGCAGCTTGGTATGTGATCTGTCTCCAGCCAACCTGTGCTGACTTCTTCAGGATTTCCTGTTTGGGAGTGTTCACTTCTTAAAAGACAATATATAAACTACCCCTTGTCACTAAATATGTTTAAATAAATTAAGGAGCCATATAAATCCCTCAGCAAAAAAAAATTAATTTCAGCAATTAGCTTCACATCAACAGAAGCTTTTACTAAATAAAGTCTAGCTTACATTCTTACTGGTGTGGAAGCGAAGTCTGCCAAGACACCCTTCACTGTAACAGCCAATGAAAACACTGTGTGCCGGCTTTTGGCGTAAAGCAAGGGCTGTTTTGAATTTTATGTAGCACAACTTTCCGATGCACATAATCAATCACAATTTCAGCTGGTGCCTTGACAGATGGGTCCATGGCGGAAACCAAAATCCCCTACAGGTGGAAATAACTAACATCAGCAGTAAATTTTTGCATTAATAAGCTTCCTCACGGGTACAGGGTAATGCAGGCTACTGTGAGAACCAGGTCTGAATCAGCTGGAGAACAGGGCAGAGAGAAGCATGCCCAGCCAGCTCAAGTGACCTTGGGACTTCAACAGAAGCATTCATAGTCTCCCTCCACAAGGTCAAAGATATGAAGTAAATAGATTAATGCTTTCAAATATATGATTGATTTACCCTGCGAAGAGGATTCCATGCATTGGGGATTTATTAAATTCAGAGTGCTTTCCTGAACTCCCTTCTCACAGAACTCTTACGTGCCCAGCACCAGGCTTTTACACAAAGGAAACATTGCAGCTCACAGGGGCAGGGCACAAGCATCACTGGGACTTTTTTCTGTCTCTTTGTCTACAGTGTCCACAATTGCTCGGAATTTCAGGAAAGAAAGAGCTGGGAGTTGTGGTGTGTGCCTGAAATCATAGGAAGCCAAGGCAGGAGTTTGCGGCCAGCCTGGGCAATGTGGTAAAACCTCTTCCACCTCAAATAAACAAAGGCAGGCACGAAGGGAGGGAAAGACATGTGAAGGAGCCGCCGTGTCCCAAGTCTGCTTTCTGTTGCTAATAACTCAATATCAATGATGGAGCAGGTTATAAAGACAAGAGCTTTGCTTTGCTCTAAGGTCAAACGGTCCAGTCTGTTGACCATAAGTTCAAGGTTAGACTTGGCTACAGAGTGAATTCAAAATCAGCCTGACAACAAAATGAGATGCTAAATACAGAGTAAGAATAACTAGGGATTTAGCTCAGTGGTAGAGTGAGCATGTGCTGGGGCGTAGGCTCCTTTTCTAGTATGATATACACATCTACATACACACACATGTCATATTTTTTATATATGCACTAGAGAGACAGCTCATTGTTCAGAGTATGTATTGTTCTTAAAGAGAACCAGAATTCAGTTCCTAGAATACTAATTGGGTGGTTATAACTCTGTAGCCACCTATACCTCTAGCTCAACAAAGGTAACCTAACATATTATGTCCTCAGGAGGCCAAGCATAGTGGCACACACTTTTAATTCCAGCACTGGAGAGGCATAGGAGGGCAAGTCTCTGTGAGATTAAGACTAGCCTGGTATATGTCGAAAATGCAAGGCCAGCCAGGATGGCATAGTAGGACTCTGTCTGAAAAATTGTATCTTACTACAAAAGTAATATACCATCAGATTTATAACATAGTAAAAATAGAATGTATGGTAACAAACATATAGAGGGTAAAAAAAGAGAAATGGAACGTATTACAATATGGTTCTCATATATGAAGGGATATGAAATTATTTGAAGAAGACTGATAAATTTAAAGATGGATATTACTAATCTTAGAGTAAACACTAGTATTCCATCTGCAAAAAGGAGGTGTAAGAAGTCAAAAGTGGAGGTAAAAATGAAATACCAAAAATACTTAATGCATCAAAAATAAACAGTAAAAGTGGAGACATCTCACAAATAAGGTAAAATGTCAAGTTAGTAGGCTTAAGAATTAAATAAAATATAAATGTTCTGAATGCCCTGAAAAATCAGAGATAGTCAAACTGCACACACAGTAGAATACAACTATATCACTTAAGTTGTTCAGTGGATTTGAGATATTATCATTCGTTGGGTAGCTTCCAAGCAGAGTCTCCTGAACTTACAGAAAACCACCTCACTGCACACTAAATTTTTTTTCCTGCTCAGCTGTCCAATGGATCTGTGAGACCCAGGAATCTTAAGTGGTCCAAGTGAAATGGGAAATGAAGACATATGGAGCGGATCTTGGGAGAGCTCGGTAAATCTGCTTCCATCTCTTTCCAAATAAGCACTGTGTGCAAATGTTAGTAACAGGACATGTGCTAAATTCCATCTGCCAAGATGGCATGATGATGCCCTCTAGTCCTGTGACCAGGAAAAAGGTGCAGTCCTCTAGGCCCATCCAGTCCACGTCCTGCCATTTGCTCCTTTAGGTCAGGGTAGTATTTAGGGTGTGCAATCTACCCACACTAAAAGCTCAGAGAAATAAAGCAATCCTACAGAGACAAGTTGCGTCTATTTTTAGCCCCTTAACCCTGGATTGAAGGTCTCTTCAAGGGTTTATCTTTCCCTAGTCCATTGGCAGTACTTACATTTCCAGATTCAATATGAACAAGAAGGAAAACAATGACAAGAACCAAACAGTTTATTTTGGTATGATTTATGTCCCAAATGGACTTGTGACTTGGTCAAGATTGAAGGAAGATTTGTACACTGAGAGTCAGATTTGCCCATCAGGTTACCAGGGCAACCTGCAGCAGAAGGTTGCTGTCTTTCTGCTAATGGGGTCCCAGGATGGAGTGTTAGTCTGTTTATCTGAAGATTAGGCTCATAGATGCTCACAGGCAAAAAAAAAATGCTTTTGAAACAGCTGTCTTTTCCATGTGAAGGTGGGGAGCCACAGGTGATAGGTTATTGGGTTTATCAAAGCTTTTGTACCCACTCTGTCTGACTGATCCACTGCATCTCTGGACCCAGTTCCTTACTCTCTAACACTGGAAAGATTCAAAGTATCTGAGAACATTCAATATAAATTATAAAGGAACTCAATATTCACTTCATATGCTGTCCAAAGCACGTGGCAATTAACACTAGCTGCTGTCTGTTGAACTGTTGTTGCATGCTGCACACCCAGCAAAAGGTTCATATGTAACACCATATTTAGATGTGCATAGCAAACAATGTATTCAGAGGGGTTAAGGCCTACAGAGAGCTTATGGAGGAGTGAGAGCCTAGGCCCAGGTTTTTCATGTGCGGGTGTTTCATGTGCTCACATTTATTTATTCAATACACATTTTGATTACTTACTGTTTTAACCACTGTATAACACTGTTCTGCAGAGATATCTGACTATCTTTCAGTGAACACGTAACGCTTGTACTTCTAAAACCACAAAGACATTTATCTCATAATCAAATGAAGACTTCACCCATATTGATAATAATATTGATTTACATGTCACCCTTTTCTGAGGCAGGGTCTCCATATATAGCCCACTTTGGCCTTGAACTCATGATCCTCCTGCCTCAGCTTTCTGGGTGCTGCGTAAGCTTCTCTACAGTCCTCATACAGGTGACAAACTCTTTCCAGCTAACAGGAGAGAGGAGGGTCCCACACATTCTCTGTGGAGAGTGTCCCATCTGTGTGCGAGGTGAGATCAGCAGAGACACTGAGATAGGGCACAGGTAGATGCTTTAATTCCTCATGATTCTCTCTTCAATTCTCACAGTACTCAGCAAGGTTCTGTTATTGAATTAACGGGGATCTTCCACAGTGCAGAATTGCTGAGAATAGGTGGGTTGGGGCCGCTAATAACTTCTGGTGGGCAGCAGAGTTGGAATTAGGGGCTAGGAAATATTGGCAACCTGAGTTTCCAGTTAGTTAAGTTTTCCTGTTTATGTTGGGTAAGCAGAATTGAATTTCCCTAAGGTAAATGTCACATGACACAATCCTGCTCCGTGTCAGCTCCCCAGAAGCTAGAGGCTCCATCGTCACATGTTCCCCATTATTGTCCCCAAGAGACTCTGTATACTCCCTACTACAGGCAGTGACTGCTTTCTTTACCTGTTGTCAGAGAACCAGCCAAGATGTGCACACAGCAGGATCCCAATGAAAGTCTGGGTAAGGAAAGAGGAAAGGGAGGCCGGAAGGTGGTGGGAGAAAGCAAAAACACCAGAGCCATCCGCAAATGCGCCTCACCTTCAGTTTCTTTCTTTCCACCTCCGCAGAAGAGCGCGCCGACTTCATTTCCACAGTGTGCTTCTTCACCAGGTCCTCCAGGTGCTTCCCCAGCTGCTCCCGGAGCTGCTGCTTCTCCTCTTCGGTCTGATGTCTGACTTTACGAAGGTCCTCTTCATATTTCTGCTTCAAGCGCTCTATTTCACCGCTTGCTCCTTTCTTGGTCTATAGAGGGAAATAAAACTTTGATTTGTTCTATCGGGAACTCACCAAGGCCAGCTGGCCTGGATCTGAAAAAGCATGGGATAAAACCGGACTCGCTGAACATAGCGGACAATGAGGACTACTGAGAACTCAAAAACAATGGCAATGGGTTTCTGATCCTACTGCACATACTGGCTTTGTAGGAGCCTAGGCAGTTTGGATGCTCACCTTACTAGACCTGGATGGAGGTTGGGGTTCCTTGGACTTCCCACAGAGCAGGGAACCCTGATTGCTCTTTGGGCTGACGAGGGAGGAGGACTTGATTGGGGGAGGGGGAT
Source organism: Microtus ochrogaster (assembly GCF_000317375.1). Classification (NCBI taxonomy): domain Eukaryota; kingdom Metazoa; phylum Chordata; class Mammalia; order Rodentia; family Cricetidae; genus Microtus; species Microtus ochrogaster. Next base: position 10,851,234 of record NW_004949103.1, read on the forward strand.
AGAATTGGGTGGCGGGGAAGAGACAGAAATCTTTAATAAATAAATTTATAAAAAAAAAAACTTTGTAAGACTGCTGGGGGAAACTGGGAGGCACACTTCTCCTTTCTACTTTATGTATGGTTTCATAGCAAGTACTAGACGGTGTGAGGCACTTTACAGGCCTATATATCTGATATTTGTAAGAGATTTCACTGTGTATAGCATTGGAGGAGAGCTCTCCAGAACACCCTGGCTGTCCCAGGATCAGATGTTCCAGCCCACATTGCAGAGTTTTGAGTGGAAATAGGATCTAAGCAATGCCTATGTTCTCCCAATACAAACTTGGGGAAATTCTGCTACACCCTTGTTCTCCTAAGCTTGACTGGCATGGAACTGGCGAGAAACTGGTCAGGGGCTGGAGTGATGGCTCCGCAGTTAAGAGCACTAGTTGCATTTCTAGAGGACCCAGGTTTGATTCCCACTCTCTGCATGATGTCTCACATGCACCGGTGCCTTCTGTTCCAGAGGATCCAATTTCTGGACTGTGCAAATATCAAGCATGCAAGTGGTACACGAACATGCACACAGGCAAGGCATCCATACGTATAAAATAAAATAAAAAGGCAGCGGTGAAGCCTCAACTCTTTCTTTATCTATCCCTGAATAGTGAAGGTGGAGGTCCCAAGTGGAGGCAGTGTGGTCAGGGGGATGGTCTCTACCTGAAGCACATGCCAACTTTCCCACCCCCAGTTTTGTCAGAAACTACCTTTGTTTCTGAGCCTCCTTTACTGCAGTGACACAACTTGGGATGAAGACTGCAGACTTCCAGATCCTTTGTTTTCCCCGGGACTTCGTTCTCAGTCTTCACAACATCTGCAAGATAACTTTCAGCATCAATTAAGATGCTTGCGTCCAAGGCTTCTGGAGTTAGGTCTGCTCCTCAACCATCTTGCTTACCACTCCTCTATGTTAGTCCCTGCTAGAAGGCCCTGCAGACCTCAAGTGTGGTCAATGTACTTGTGATTCTTGTCTTCATTCAAAACATTATCCTGAGCTTAAAGACTTGCCATATTCTGCCTTCCTGAATAAAAATGTTATTCCATGTTCTATGAGTTGACAAAGTTGATCATGTTTTCCAATATATGTATATTCATGGAAGTTTAAGGAGGAGAAGCAATAGATATAACTATAACTTCTTTCTTACCTCCCTCCCTCCTTCCTTCCCCCCTCTCTCTTTTCTACCCTTCCTTTTCCTTTCCTCCCCTACCCTCCCTTTCCCTTCCCTTCCCTTCCCTTCCCTTCCCTTCCCTTCCCTTCCCTTCCCTTCCCTTCTCTTTCCTTCCTTCTCTATTCCTTGTGACCTATTTCTAGACATGACTGTTTTAAACCCTAAACACCCTTCCGTTTCCAACACAAACCTCTTCTCTTCACCCTTCCAGCTTAGGGATTTTTTTTCTTTTCCCCCAGATACCTTGCTCCTCTACTGCCTGAGCAGAATAACCCTATTCCAAAGCACTTATGGACTACAATGGAACCATATCTCAAGCTTCCCAAAGACAAAGCCCACGATTCCTGCCTTTGCCATCAATCCTGTCATAGCTCAAATATTCAAAAACTTTTGTTTGTGAAATCCCAGTTAAAGACACTTAGAGTTAGATACATTTAGATCCTAACACTAGCTCTTATCACCAGACATTTAGCTGACCTTCAGCCAGTCATTTACCCTCTCTTGGCCTTACGTCATCATCTATAACATGGGAGAATGACAACACCTGTTTCACAAAATTTTGGGGAAGACCCAGTAATGGAACTGGGCAAAATGCTGCTAACAATACAAAACCCTGATCAGTTAAGAAGAAGAAAAAGCAAAAATGCAGGCCTTGTGGAGAGTGTTGTGAGGGTAAGGTGCCCCTTTGCATCAAATCTCTTAGCTGTCTGGCCTGCTGAGGAGCTGATATTGACCCATCTGTGCCCAGAACAGTTTTGATTCATCCACTCAACAGGTCAGATACAATGGCCCTGTTCCTGCTCTCTGGGGCTGGAGGAAATGCCCCTGGTGCCAGACTTGTGTAGGCCCAAAATGTGAACCTATTTCCACCTTCCCTGAAAGCCACAGAGTTTGAGGATGCTCAAAGTTGTTGACAACAACTAGGACTACACATACACCCTAGGGTATGGTTACCTGATCCTTTTGACAATAAGATGGCTCATACAGGTAGATCCACTGCCCCCTAACCAATGGCCAGGAAATTCAAGCACACTTCTGTTCCTACTTTTGAAATAGGAGGTTTGACTTAGGGAGTGGCTGCCTTCAGGATACTTGGTCTAGGATGGGTTCACTGCCTAAACAACAGAATGTCAAAGTATTGAAGCAAAAAGCTGTTCTAGTCGTCAAAAAGCAGTCTTTTGTCTTCCTCCCCTTGTTTGCACTGCGGTATAAAAGTGTATGAAAAAAGCCAGGCAGTGGTGGTACATGCCTTTAATCCCAGCACTTGGGAGGCGGAGGCAGGTGGATCTCTGTGACTTAGAGGCCAGCCTCTACAAGAGCTAGTTCCAGGACAGGCTCCAAAGCTACAACAAAACCCTGTCTCAAAAAACAAATAAATAAATAACAAAACAAAAAAAGAAAAATGAAAAGAAAAGAAAGAAAGGTGTATGGAAAATAAACGCGGGTGAATTCAGCATTCAGTATTTGCTGAGTTGCCCTCCCGTCCCTATCCTATGTCTTAATGATTCTTATCTCTGTTTCTCCTACTTGACCCTTCTCTAATCCTCATGCCCCTACCCTGGTAAGTGGTATACTTGTCAAACCTGGTCCCCGACACAGACTAATCCACCATTTTAAAGGAACCGGTCTGGGGCATCTCACCAGTTTCCTGTGTCACGTGACACTCCTGTAGCATCAATCTGTCTTTGGCAATAGCCAACTTCTCGCCGAGTTTTCTCGCGGTGCTCTTCAGCTCCGAATTCTCCTGCCGAGCCTCCCTCAGCTGCACATCGAGGTCCTAAACAGAGGGAAGGGCTTAGTTTTCTGAGTGGAGATGCCAAGGGCGCAGAACAGCTGCCGGATCTGAAAGGTGTGTGAGGGCGGCACAGCAGCTCAGGGTGCAGCAAATCCTTACCCACCCACCGATGGTAGTAGTGTGACCCTGGGAAAGCTCTTTGTCTCTTCTCCAGAGAGGGCAGTATAAGGAAAGAGTATGTAGAAAAAGTACTGGGGGAGTAGTAAAAACGCTAGCTGTAGCTTTGAGAGATGGGTTTCTGTGCTTCTGTGGGGCTTATAAAACTGATTCGTCAATGGGTCTGCTCTCTGAACAAAAATGTCCTAAGGGTTTCAAGAGAGTCAAGTTTTTTTTCTTTCCTTTCTTTTCTTTTTTAAAATTTATTATTTATTAAAGATGTCTGTCTCTTCCCCGCCACCGCCTCCCATTTCCCTCCCCCTCCCCCAATCAAGTCCCCCTCCCTCCTCAGCCCAAAGAGCAATCAGGGTTCCCTGCCCTGTGGGAAGTCCAAGGAACCCCCACCTCCATCCATTTCTAGTAAGGTTTCCTTTCTTTTCTTTTCTTTCTTTCTTTTTTAGAACGAACACACAAAATTAAAATAATTTAGAATTATCCTAGCCAGAGTTGAAAACTTTACATTATAGTCACGTGGGGCAGGCATTAAGCCCCTACCCCCACCCTGTAAACTTACCATCTCATCTGTAAACTGTAGGGCTTTGTGCCCTCTGAGGCCAGGGACAGTCTAGCTCACTGTGCATCCCCTGACCGTAAACCCAGCCCAAAGCAGGTATTTAATAAACACCTGTTGAATGGATGTGGACGAACTGATACCTGCAATGATACGGACCATGGTGGAACTGGAGTCTTAGCACAGTACCTGACTAGTGTGGGTGTTCAGAAGTAGCAACTTTGCCCCTTACGCCCTGCGGAGGAAGAAAAGGCTTTACCTGGACCCTTTCTTTCAGTTTCTGGGCATACTTCTTCAGGTCACTTATCTTGCGCCCTCTGTGCTCCAGGTCCCCTTCCAGCTTCCTGACCTGAGCCTGCAGGGCTGATTCCTGGACCTGGAAGTTCTTTCGAAGGCCTGACTCCTTCTCCTGCCACTGCCATAGGGCCTCGCTAACGGACTGCTGCATGGCCTGCCGGATGGCCTCATTTTCCCGCTCATAGGTGGCTTGTAGCTCCTCTGCTTTGCGGGCATAATCCTGGCTCAGCTGCTGGTTCTCAGATCGCAATCGCTCCACTTCCAGCAGGACCTGGTGCATCCCTGGTCGCTGGCCAGATTCGGCTGTGGCATCAGGGCTCTCTTGGGATAGCGGGACCCACTGGGGGCCCTCGTGGTTAGTCAGCAGTTGGAGCCTCTTCTCATAATCAGCTTTGAGCTCCAGCATCTCCTTGGAAAGAGTCAGGACTCGTTCAGCATGCTCAGCCTCCGCCCGCAGCTCTCTTTCTTTGGTTTCTAACTTACAGGAGGCTGACTCAGCCAGGGCCTCCTGTGTCAGCCTCTTCTGCAGCTCCAAGGCACTCTCCAGGGTCTGGATGCGCTTCAGAAGGGCTTCTGCATCTTCACTGGAGCGGCCCTGTTCTTGCAGGAGCCTGGCCCTGGTTTCAGCCACTGCATCCTGGAGCTCCTCCTGGTGGGCTTCCCGCAGTGACTCCGCACTGGCCTCTGCCTCATCCTGGCGGGTATTTAGGGCATAAATCACCTGCAGAACCGCAGACAAAGCACAGTGAGAGCAAGCAGGTGGTGTATGGGAGCAGGACCGTGACCAGAGATACCTCACCTTGAGACCGAGGTCTGCTCACAGAAGCAGTGCCCAAGAGAAGGATTTTCAGAGGGGCAATGAATTGGCATATTACAAATGGTTCCCAGGAGAAGCCAGTAAGAGAGTAGGGAAGTGAGTCTGGCAGGTAGTGGCACCAAGGTCAAGGAGTGACAAGCACAAATATTTGGGAGGGAACTTTTGGTGGAACTGTATAAAGGATCTCCTGGGTACAGTGGTAATCCAGGGAAGGGTTTTAAAGGAAAGAAATAATGAGATCTCACTTACTAGAAAACAATGTACATGTTATACAGTTATGTGAGTACATGTTATAATTGTCTTTCTGTGTCTGAGTTACCTCACTCAAAAGTGGTTTTTAAACATAAAACAAAGAAAACCAACCTACAAACCACAATCTCAGAGAACTTAGACAACAATGAGGACACTAAGAGAGTCCTAAGTGCTTACATTAAAGCCACCACTGCCTGGCTGAGTATTATTATCGTTATTAACTATGGGTTTTTATAGCTATGCTCTGTCAAGTTGAGGAGTTTCCCTTCAAGATATAGCTTACTGTGTAAAAAAATTATTTTTTAGTCATAGAAAGATACTGGGTTTTCCAATCATGGTGATGCATGCCTTTAATCCCAGCACTCAGAGGCAGATCTCTAAGTTAAGGCCACTCTGGTCTACAGATCAAGTTCCATGGACATCAGGACTACAAAGAAACCCTGTTTTGGAAAAAGAAAGATGCTACGTTTTCTCTGCTTCTCCTCTGTCTATTGAGTATATTGCTGGTTTAATTCTCTAAGATTTTATTGGATTTTTTTGTATCCCAAAGCATTTTTTTTGTTTTTATTGATTTTTATTGAGCTCTACATTCTTCTCTGCTCCTCTCCCTGCTTCTCCCCTCCCCTTCAACCCTTAGGAAACAGAGGCAGGTAGATCTCTGTAAGTTCAAGGCCAGCCTGGTCTATAGATTGAGTTCCAGGACAGCCAAGGCTACCAAAGAAATTCTGTCTTAAAAATCAAGCAGCAACAACAACAACAAAAATATACTCAATAAGAAAGACTGAATGCTTTCCTCAGAAGATCAAGAACAAGGCTAAGATTATCTGTTCACTCTATGCCTAAAACAAAAGAAAGCAAAGAATGGTTGGCATGTCAAGTGGAGAATGGTAGGAAAGGGGCTTAGAACCAACGCAAAGCCCAGGAATCGAGAACAATGCCCAGGAATATGATCTGGGTAATAGGTAAATGTTTACTGAGTTTAGGGGCCAACCTGGTCTACAGAGAAAATTCCAGCCCATCCAGGGCTGCATAGTGAGACAGCCTCAAAAAAGAAATACAAAAAAAAAAAAATGAAGGTAGTCTGAGTGTGGTGAAGAAAATTTGGAATTGTGTTTGGCAGTATTTGCTACACCCTGGACATAACTGGTGGAGAAGACACCAAGGCAAGAGTTCAGATGGGGTAAGTCTGAGCTAGAGACGAGAGACAAAGGGCTACGGAATGAAAAGAGCTATGCATCTGTTTGCTGCTGCTGGCTGCTGCTGCTTGCTACAAAAGAGTCTAGAATATATCTGTGTGTAAGGTGGGAATGGCTGACAGAGAACCTAGAAATAAAGACAGTAGTAGATCAAATTCCCTGAGTAGGGTGTCTCACAGAGACGGGTCTTCCACAAGAAACAGAAGGGAGAGATGGCAACAGGTTCATTGGACCTGTGTCAGGAGAATGAGGAAGCCACCACAATGCAGAGGTGAGAATGTGGCTTCTACATTCTCAGCCAAGAACAAACTAAGGCCACCAAATAGTGGATTCTTATATCCACCCATGCTTTCCAAATCGTGGCCTTGCACTCTTGAACGCTTTGGATGTTGAGTGTTCATTTCAGCGTGCTTGGGAGAGGCTAAGCAGGTGGGGACCCCCTTCTTCAGGCAGAGAAGAATAGCATTTACACTAGCCACCCAATTTTGTGTAGTTTACAAAAACCCAAATGTTTCCACTGGTTTTTCTTTTTAAAAATTGAAACAATTATTGATAGAGAAAAATCTGATTAGGAAGGATCTATGAGAGGAAGTTTTGGCTACTCCCTCTCTGTGTGTGTACATAATCATAATTACAAGATGATTCATAAAGAAGGTCAAATGCACCACCAGAGGTGGTCATCATATCTTGATTTAGTGAGAGTTTACTAGAGACCACAGATCTTGAAGAAAGAGTAAGTACCCAGGAAGCTCACGTCTTTTTTTTTTTTTTCCATTATGTCCGTATGATACTGCTACTGACTTACTTTTTGCCTTTGTTAACAGAATGCAGGCCCCATGAAAGAAGAATTTGGTTTCTTGTTCATCATTCTCTATACCCATGCCTGGCTCCAAGTGGATGCACTCAAAAGATTCTCAAACGGGTAAGTGAGAGGTGAGCGGCCTGATGAATTCATGAAGTCTTAGGAGAACCAGCTCCACTTTAAAAACCATGAAACCAGCATCCGGTGTATTTGTTCTTGTTCTTGACCTCTCTCCCTCTTTCTGCCCATCTCCCTCCTTTCCCCACTGCACTCTCCCATGACGATGCCACAATAAATGAAGTTACTGTGTCCCCAACTCCCCACTCACAACACTGCACACCCTGTGCAGTATTTAACCACTTCTGATGGTTTCTCCAGTGGGAGCCCTGAATTTAGATAACGATCTACTCAGAAAAGCAAAGGTCATAGACTTGTTGTCCCTTCCTTTGAGAAAACAGGTTGGAACATGTCCCAGACAAGGCTAGTCTCCTTCAAACAAATGAACTTGGAATAAATTTCTAGACGGATCCAAGATGCTAATTAAAATCTCATTATTATCCATCAGAGAGCTGTTGCTAAGTACCTGATACATGCCATTGAACTGTGAGATATAAGCTTCTCAGTAATTGAAACTCAACTGTCTCCCAAACCAATTTAGAAAAAAGACTCAGTTGATAGTTATGGACAGTCTCACCGTGAGACTCTTAATTAGAACCACTGCAATACTCATACCTGGAAACCGCCTTCCTTCCTTTCATGGAATTTTATAAGCTGTATAAGATGTGAGACCTGGAAAAGAACCATTTTGTCCACCTCCAATCTCACTGAAATGACTTGTTTAGCGATTTCTCTTGGTGGTACAAACTGGTCAACCTATATGCATGTGTCTGAAGGACAATTCTATTGTGAATAAACAAAAAGGTTAACACATGAAGCAATCCAAGCCATGGCATAAGAACCTGTAATTACAAGCATAGAAATAGAACCGTGTGAACCACGGAGATGTTTCAGCAGCCGAAGGCGCCAGCTGTGTAAGCCCCAGGATCTTGCTTGATCTCTGAAACCCACCTAACAAGCCTGATATGATGGCATACATCTGTGATTCCAGCACTCCTTAGAAATGGGACAACAGGAGAATGGGTAGAGGGCTCCAGATCCAGCCCAGAATCAATAGGACAGCAGTAGAAATGGGAGACCTTGCCTCAACAAGTGGGAAGGTGAGAACTGACTCCTGAAAGTCGACCTCGGTTCCTCTGTATGCAACACGGCATGTGTGTACTTGCAATGCGTAAGCATACACTCAAATAAATAAATAATAAATAGATTTATAAAAATAAATAATCATGTAAACACAAAAGTATACAGAACATTTCTTCAAGTTTAGTTAGCCACTTTACAATTTTATATAGTTAAATTTTAAAAGCAGGCTGTGTTGATTTGAATGAGAATGACTCTCTCCCAGAGATTCATGTTCAACTTGGTCCCCAGTTGGTGGAACTGTTTGGAAAGGATTAGGAGGTGTGACCTTGTAGAAGGAGGTGTGATATTAGTGGGTGAGCTTTGAGGTTTCACAAAACTTGCGCCATTCTCACTGTGCTCTCTGCCTCCTGTTGTAGACTGAGATGTGTGTTCTCAGCTTCTGCACCCACACACTCCAGCCTGCCTGCTGCCATAATCGCCACCATGGTGGTGGTAGACTCCACCACTCTAGAACCAGAAGCCTCAAACCACCACTTCCTTTTATAAGATGCCTTGGTAACAGTGTTTTATCACAACAGAAAAGTAACTGATTACACAGACTTTGCTTGCTTGTACAAGTATGCATATCCACTTTCCAGTTATATAACTGGTACAGCAAAGAGTGCTAACATTACTTTTTGCAGCACTTTTCAGTTATGAATAACTTAAAGCTAAACTTCACAGTTTGATAAATATGAATATTTTAATGCTCATTCTAAATTATTTCTCTACCCTTCTATAAGACAATTTCCCTAAAGATTTTAAATCTGTTTACTATATCTTTTGCGAAGTCATCGGATGAACAGTATGTTTCAAGCTACAAATCTTTATTCAAACATCACTTAACAAAGCTCAAGAATGCATTTGTGACCTGTAGGTGTTACCTTTGGAAATTGTTTTCCCAGTCAATGCTGGATTCTTGTGCTGTGGCCACATGTGGCCCTAAAGCAACATCAGAGAGTTCTGCCAAACACTCTTTCAGAGCTTCAATGTGTGGGTCACAGCAGATGCTACTCATTTAACTTGTACCCCAGAAACTTAAGGGCCTTTATGGGTTAAGTTCATGGCCAGTCCATCTTTTGACTGCTAGGAAGATCTGTAAAAATATAGTCCTTGCCAGCCCACTATGACAAGAACTTGAAAACCAAGCAAAAACCAAGAACTACAAGAATAGATTGAGTTAAAACATATTTTAAATGTTTATAAAGCTGATGCTAATAACAGTACAGTTTACCATTCTAAATGGATGCTTTCATTCATCTGAGTGCATGCCAATAACAACAAAAGGATCAAGGAGATGACCAAACGCAATTAGGTACCTTCGGATGTTATCACCTAATCTATTATCTTCTGTTTTGTTCCTGTGCATTTCTCAGTTTCACTATGAGAGATGCACTTCAAATACAATCAGGAAGAAAATGTTCTTTTTAAAAGGTAAGGCAATAGGATTGTATCACTTAACCCTTGGGTATATATGCCTGAGAATCAAGTTCCAGAAGGAGAAATAAATCAGACAAAAAAGGGCCAAGTTTTCAAGCCCGCTCTGCAAGATTTGGCTTCAGTGTGCCTCCTGCCTGGCTGCTGAGAAACAGAAGTGGCCTGTTTGGGTCTAAGCAGTCTAATTACTGTAAATGTGTTTTCTTTGCACTAAGGCCCCTGGATTAAGAGAGTCTTGCTGAGACATAATGAGGCGTGAAAGACGCTCCTCAACCACAGGCCACAGTCAAATAATGGAGCCCACAATGACTATTGCTACCTTGGGCTTTCAGAGAGGAGCTTCTGAACTCAGCCTCTTACAGACCTCTCCAGGGAAGGAAGGGGGCAGTGTTATTAAGGACATTTGGCTTTTGTAAAGTGAAGGGCAACCCTGCTCGTGACACTGCCTAGAAATTTCTGCAGTTATTCCTGTAAAAAGTCCTACCTATGACTGTTGCACTTTACCCTCCTTTTATTCCTTGCCTGCCTTCGGTGTTCTTTCTAAGGCAAGGGGCTGACTACACTCAGCATTCCCTGAAGACCCTTCATCAACCGTACTTGAATGCAGAACATTGTAGATGGGAGACCTATCAAATGAAAAACCTGACAGCTTTGATGCAGGGTCACAACTTAATCATCGTGTGTCCAAATGCCATGCACTCACATTCTATAGTAGGTCCTTAGTAGGAGGTACTAGTAAGAACTGCTTGCTGTTAATCAGTGTAGCCTCATCACCTAGCAGACCATAGTTATCCAGGCATATGGTCCTGAATTCAACAGACAGTGGGTGAATTAATGAATGAATTTTGAATGACACAGAGCTGAAACAATCAACTATGAAGAGGTTTTGTTTGCCTATGTGTAATATATTTGATGAAATGAGGAGTTTTGCATTTTTAAGGTTTCTTCATCACATTCTTCCCATTGGTATTCTTTTCATAATCTAGAATCAAATCTATAAATAAGAACTGTGTGTGTGTGTGTGTGTGTGTGTGTGTGTGAAATCCATTCTTATTTCAGCACTTGTTTGTTCCCTCTTGTTTCAGGTGTGCTGGCTCCTGAGAGAACGCCAAACGTGCAATATCACAGGTACAGAAAGCGTTGAGTTTGATCATTTTGCTGATGATGTACCATGAGAATAACTGTAAAGGCAGCAGGTCTGTGCACAGCAGGAAACTCCCCCGGGGCTGCACAGATGTTCAGAGAATCCCTGAGTGTAAGGATGAGTGACTGCTCACAGTACTGCTAACTGTACTCGTTACGCTTCCTAAGTCTGGGGTGCTCGTCAAATGAATTTTACATGATTTGATGAGATCATGGTGATGAGACAGTGATAAGGATCTTGGTAGCAGTGCTAATAATGTTACTGTCAATTAGCAATCCTGTAGGGTTCAAGACATCATGATAATATATTCATCTATTTTCTTTCATCTGATCCTCCTAAGAGTTCCAGTAGGTGAGTTTCATCATTATAGCAATTTTACAGACAGACAAATTGAGGATCAGAGAAACTAGTCATGTGCCTGAGGCTATGAGGTTGGAACACAGCCTAACCAGAATTCGATTCTGTTTTGACTTGAGGCTATGAGGCTGGAACACAGCCAAACCAGGATTCGATTCTGTTTTGACTTCAGTGCCTGGTTCCTGATCAAAAGAAAACAGGAGTATGGTGTGGAACATTGTTTTAAGATGTGTTGTATTTGTTTATGCCGTGGAACATTTGTTTTTTTTTTTTTTGGTTTGTCGAGACAGGGTTTCTCTGTGGCTTTGGAGTCTGTCCTGGAACTAGCTCTGTAGACCAGGCTGAACTCACAGGGATCCGCCTGCCTCTGCCTCCC
>NW_004949103.1:10862954-10871275 GCF_000317375.1 Microtus ochrogaster
GGCAAAGAGAATAAATAGGAGGAGAAATCTGGGAGAAGATCACAAGAAAAGTCTGAGAGGAGGGCCCACCACTCAGCAACTCAGTCACCCAGATGACCTATAAAGACACTCCTCAAGACACAGAGTGAGAAGTAAAGAAAGATGTGCAGAAATTGAGAAAGGCAAAAGCCCAGAGTCAAAAGATAGATGGGATAATTTAAGTTACAAAATGGTAACAAAAAAATAAGTCAAGCTAAGGCTGGGCATTCATAAGAAAGAATAAGCCTCTGTGTATTTACTTGGGAGCTGGGTGGCACCTCCCATAAAGAATAAAGAGTTTTTTCTTTTTTTTAAAAAAAACCCAACAAGAATACCACTTAAGCAGCAATGAATCCTCATTCTGTGATCTGTATAGTCTTGAGTCAAAGTGGTTCCTAATCCTAAGATTGGCAGAGTTCAGGTGAAGATAATTCTAAACAATTTTGCTAATTGTACTGGTTATGGAAGGTGCAAATTTATTCCCTTTCTCTAAATAGTCCCAACAGAAGTGGTAGTAGTCCTAAATAGATTTAAAGCTCTGGTGTGTGGCCACTCTGTTCTGCCATTGTATTTCACCGGCCCTTAAACCGCAGCTTCTGTAACTGAGCATCATTCTCAAGAGGAGGAATAGAGGCAACCCAGAGCTTAGGCTGGGAGAGACTGGAGGCACACACTTCTCCTCTGCTCACTTTCCTCTCATTGTGCTTAATTTTGTGTTCACACTCAGCCACACGGAGGCCAGCAAACAGCCTCTCTAGCCGGGAGTTTTTGTGTCCTGCGGAAACTAACGATGGTTCAGCTGCTGAGAGGGAAAGGGGGAGACAGTAAAAGTGTTCCTTTGAGGGAACACCTCACAGAAGAAGGCTCAGAACACGAGCCTTTTTCCAGGTCTGTGCTAGCCCTGTGTGGTGTGCCAATAAGGAAGCTGAGGCCAAGAGATCAGGTAGTTTTGTCAGAGTCTTCATCTTGTTAGGGAGAAATCTGAGTATAATGTTTCTTTTCCAAATTGAGTCTTTATATTAAGTTGAAAAGGAAACAATGAAACTAACAAATTGTGCCAGACAAACACAGCGGACCATTAACAAAAATGATGCATGAGCGAAACATTGTTCAGATGTTACAATGGAGGCTCAAAGGGAACTGATAAACACTCAAAAGAAAGAAAAACCATCCTAGAAGATAGCGCCAGGGTCATCATTCTCATTGCATAAAAGAGGTGACTTCCGCCCACAAGTCACTGGTTTCCACAATACTTCTGCAGCCCACATGGAAGAGCCAAATTTGGACTTGGCGTTTATTTCTGGCCTCTCAGGGCTCCTTCTATTAGCCTTCAAAGTCCCTCATAAGAAGGACAAAAATCTTAGTTTTGGAGTCTAAGAAACTTTAAGAAACCCCACTCCATCTCCTGGGGGTATTATTTACTAAATTGGTATTTTGTAAGCTAGCTCATAGGCAGAAACCAGTCAGTTCCAGTTCAACAACTACATATGAAAGTGTTTCCTGTCATGAAGTGTCACACTAGGTGTTGAGAGGGGCAAAGACAGAGAATCCAGGGCCTCTCTATCCAGGAGCTCAAAATTCCACAACAAAGAGTTAAAACAATTAACCACAAAGTCATGTGATGATATAACAGGGGCATTTGGAGTGGTAACTATGATAATTTTCTGGAAAACATAATGATCCACATACAGTAATAACCCAAGAGACCAAAAACCCTGGCCCTAGCGGTTGGTTGATTTTTTCCAAGCTGGGTCCATGAGAGAACTATACCCCTTGACCACAGAGACTGACAATGGGGTAGGTATTTGACTCAAACAAGGTCAGGCAGAGCTCTCTTCTACTGACTGTTGAGTATAAATATAACTTGCGATATTGCTCTCCATCCATTAGGAAAAGCCTGTTAGTAGGACAAAAGAATGGCTTTGCCAGACAGACCAATACAACAGGGACATGTATAAGAAGCTAAAGGTATCTGTCTCAAAGCACCAGATACCCAGATCCGTGTATTGTCATTATGATTAGAACAGAATGTGTTTAATGCTCCCCTATGCCAGGAATGATGCTTTAATGAAGCAGGTGCACTGGATACGACAACACCAACCAATAATAGCAACATTCATACAATTATAATAGCTTTATTCTCTCTTTACACTATTAGTAAACTGAGAAACATAATATAGAAGAGGACACAGAATATGTATAGATTGTTTTCTTTTCCCATACTGGAGACTGAACCCATGGCTTTGGCTATGCTAGACAGGCACTCTATCACTGGGCTACAGCCTCAGTCCTGTGAGGACAAATAGTTTGCTACTGGTAGCACAGCTAATTAGAGAACTGAGCGAGCCATGAACTTCAATTGTCTTACAAACCTTAGCAGTTCTTTCTACTGTGATATAGTACTCCACAACCATAAGTAGGTGGCCGCTGGGTTAAGGCAGATGGTTTCAATGTCTCATCACTAACTAGGAATTTAAGAAAGTTTACTATTTGGCTGGATTTTCCTCTGGATAGTTCTTCACATGATTCCCAAATGTTCCTGCTCCATTTCACTGACTATGGGTGGAGCTCTTCTTACAGGCAAGGGGATGTCAAGTCCTGTCCCAGGGTGGATATTAGATTCTGCCTCTATAGGTCCCACGTTTGTTCAGGACAGAGAACCATTACTGTGACACCTATATAGCATTTCCATAGGTATTCTCTTTTCTAGGCTCCTGGAAGATACCAGGTTAGCCAGGTAGCACAAAACAGGGTAAAGGGCTTTAGGCTAGGGAGCATCGCAAAGAATAACAATAGACAAACAGACAGGTTCCTGACACGGCAACCTCCTTCTACCTCTAGACTTCCTTTATGTAATATAAAAAACCAATTTCTTATCTGTCTAACTTGCTGTTGTTTTGGGCTTTTCTGTTAAAATGTAGTCCAACCTATTCTTCTTAAAAAGTTCCTTTCTCAGAGACAGGTAGACCTTTGTGGGCTTGAGGTCAGCCTGGTCTACATAGTAAGTTCTAGGACAGCCAGGACTATGTAGAGAAGCTCTGTCTCAAAACAAACAAACAAACAAACAAACAGAAGCAAACTAGTCTTTTTAGAAGTGAGCACTTGCCCCCATCCCTAGCCCAGAAGCAATCTCTTTTTGATAACCACTTACAGGTGAAAATTTAGTGTCCTCCAAGGGAGTCTCACTGAGATAACAGACTGCTCTCAAGGGAAGGCCCTGTGTCCAGCAGATGTCAACAGAAAATGGAATCAGGGGAATGTTTGCAGGGTTCTTGTCTTGTAATGCCATGCAGAGCTTCAAATTTTTTATCTTATTATTTTTATTTTATTTATATATTTTTCTTCTCTTTTTACCCTATAGGTCTTTTGCAAATATATTACAGCTTCCAGTTTAGTGTTTTTATGGGATCCCCAAATGTGTGAATGAGTGGGTCTCGGCTTTTTGTGTCTTCTCTTGGGCTCTTTTCCTTTTATTTGCTTGGTCCTATTCCTATTAATATGTTAGTTTTTATTTTATCTTATTATGTTTTATTTTATTACCCTCCAAGGCCTGCTTGTTTCTAATGAGCGACAGAAAGGGGATCGATCTGGAGGGGAGGGGAGGTGGGGGAGAAACTGGGACGAGTAGAGGGAGGGGAACTATAATCAAGATATATTATGTGAGGAAAAATCAATTTCAATAAAACCAAAGAAAGGTTTCTTTATCTTGATCAATTTTCTCTCCTGCACCTTGCGTGATGACTGACACAAAGCAAATGCTTCAAAAGCACCATGTGCTGAACACAAATAATGGGTTTCCGTAAGTGCTTCATACAATAAGGAAATCAGAAAATGAGTATTAGGTATACATGTATAATACATAAGTAAATGTTTCACTGTAGCTTTTGAAACCCAGTTTCTCACTTTGGGAAGAGGGCTGCCATCATGCTGGCCTTATTGTTTAGGTCACAATAGGTAGACAAGAAAGAGTGACAGCTGCTCCGTGGGAGGCAGGATGAGTGAGTGGTTTTATGGTTGCCTTTACTTAATATTTATAAAAGATAACTGTCATCAAGAGCCAACCTTCAGGCCCCAGGTGCCTTGCAGCAGCAAGCCTCGCAGGGGTCTATGTTCTGCATCACCATTTCTTTTTCTATCCCAGCAGTCTTTGCTGTCAGCCCTGCATAGAAATTAAGCTGCCAAACCTCACTGTCTCTTGCCTTCTGTCTTCTTACAAAGAAATTGGCGGTGAATATATTCCTGGAGCTATAGGAAATGAAGGCTTCACTCTGTTTCTAAAATATATTCACCGCCAATTTCTTTGTAAGAAGACAGAAGGTAATACCCTTAGGAAATATACGTCTCTCTTTCTGCACACATCTTCCTTTTGATCAGTCCTTTAGCAAACATTTCAGTGCCTACTGTGTAGCAGGCACTGTTGTTGGTATTGAGAAGATAGCATGCTTCATGCAAATGTGAGCCCTGGTGTGTATAAGAAACTAACATTCTACGAGGAAATCAGAAAATAACCTGCAACTAAATACATATCAAGTAAATAAAACAAGAAATTTGTTAGACCGCAATCATTGCCGACAGAAAGACCAGAGTCAGGAAAGACTAATTCAGGGAGGGAGTTACATTTTCACACAGGGCAGTCACGGAGGGCTTTGCTGGGAAAGCAGTATCTCAGTGAAGTTCTGGCAAAGATGAAAGAGTAAGGAATGAAGTAGCTAAAGGATTAGCAAGGAGTTCAAGAGCTAAGTCCTAGACAGTGTGGATAAACCTGGAGGACATTATCCTGAGTGAAACAGATAAATTATAGAACGACAACCGGTGCATGGTTCCACTCACGCAGAATCTAAAAGAGTCACCGTTGTGGAAAGCAAGGGTGGAATGGTGGTTGCCAGGGAGCTGGGTCAAGTGAAGAGTAAGTGAGTGTAAAGTTTCAGCCAAGTGAGAAGAGCTAAGTTTCTACAGATCTGTGGTAAACCTTGCACGTGTCGCCAAGAATGTACACCTAAAATTTTGCTAAGTGGTTAGATCCCATGCTAAGTGTTCTTACTATACCACAAGACCTTAAAATAAACAAGAGAGAAGGAGAAACGGGAAGAGGGCTGCCATAAGTAAAAAGGAGCACTTAGGTTGATGGCTCCACAGGAAGGAAAGTGCGTCTGAGGCTGAGAGAGAATCTGATTGAAGCTCTATGAGCACCACTGACTGCTGTTAAGAGCAGGGGAAGCAGGGAAATGGTCAGGCCACTCTTCAGATCTCCAGGCAGCCACTTTCTCCTCGTCCTTCGTTCCTCATTGTCCCCAGCCACTTCAGAACCAACAGTCATTTTATGCTGTCTCAGCCCCACTCCACATACATTTTTGGATTCTTTAACTCACTTTAGCCAATAGAAGACATCATACAAGCAGATACAAGGCCAAGGAAAGCAGTAAAGAACAATAGCTTCAACAGTCTTCACACAGTAGCAAAAGGAACTTAGGTTTCTGTTAGTCAGGACTTCTCCGGGTGTAAATAAACTAAATGCAAGTGTATTGTCTTCCCATTGCTGACAAATGACCACTGTAGCCACATAAAGTAAGACCTGCATGTCAGAAGCATAGATAGGGCATGGTTGAATTCTTTGCTCAGGGCTTTGCAGACTGAAAGAAACCAAGAGCTTACACAGATGGGTTTTTTTTTTTTCCTAGAGGAACCGGTGGCAGAAGCTCCAGTTATAAGTGGTCTGAAAACTGTCATCAGGGGTCTCTCTCAGCTCCAGGAGGATCACTGCATCCTTTAGTATGTAGCTTTGCCATCTCATTTTCTGAATTTTTCTTCACACTTGAAGTCTGATTTCTTTATCTTTGATATTTAGGTTCAGTGTTAACAAGAGCTGTTGTGATAGAGTTGGATGGCCTAGATAATATGTTTCACTGCAAATCAGTTTATTTGGGACCTCGATGACAACTCCTCACAGCAACACTAGCTCAGGATGACTGAGTAACTGGGAAAAAGTGGGTGTAGACCAAGGACTGGGGATTCGGGGCCATCTGAGACATCTACCTTCTATACCAAGTGAAAGGGATGTACTCACCCAGTGTCAGAAGATGCCCTGAGAGTAGGAGAAGGAACTGTAAGTACCAAGTAAAACTTGAAGGAGGAGATAATGTCTGTACCTCTCCTTTGAATGTTCAGAATTTACTTCTCTTTGCATAGCATACAGATGGCTACCAATAGTTTCACTAGATTAGTGGAAAAAAAAACTTCTCTTTTCTAGTTTTGAAGACTGATCCAAAGAAAGATTCTGATTGGCCAAGCTTAAGTCATGTTCTTGTAGCTGAGATAGGAGGGAGAACAACAAACAAGGGCATGGATTAGCTTGTAAAGGGAAGCTGCGGTGGCTGGAATGGGAATGGCCCCTGAGGGTTATTATGTTCTAATGCTTGGTCCCCAGTTGGTGGAAGTGTTTGGGAAGGTTTAGTAGGTGTGGCCTTGTTGGAGGAGGTGTATCGCTGGGGGGTGGGCTTTGAGGTTTCAAAAGCTCATGCCAGGCTTTGTCTTATTCTCTCTCTAGCTGCAATTTGCTGATCAGATGTGAACTGTCAACTGCTCCAGTGCTGTGCCTGCTGGCCTCTAGGCTCTCCACCCTGAAACTATAAGTAAACCCCCAATTAAATGTTTTCTTTTAAAAGTTGCCTTGGTCATGGTGTCTCTTCACAGTTATAAAACAGTTACTAAGACAGAAGTTGATACCCGGAGAGAGTATTGTTAGCCATGCCTGGTCATGCTGTTTCATAGAGAAATATGAAGGACTTGGGTCTTTAGACTAGAAAAGCAGTTGAACACTCTAACTGGCACGTAATGGGCCATCCTAGTATGAGCTTGAAGACAGTAGTGCAGAGAGAATGTGAAATACGCAGTCTCAGCTCAAGAGGTTTTGGAGGGGAATGATAGCAACTGGGGTGAAGAACATTCTTAAACTATTTTGGCAAAAGATACAGCTGCTTTTTTGGCCAATGTCCTAAGAATCTGCATGAAGTTAAATTGAGTTTTGGATTAATGTTGTAGGCAGAAGAGATTCAAGATAGCCCATTGACCATGTCACAAACCATGTGACTAATAACCATTGGTAATCACTCTTATGCAGATCTACAACAGAAAGGAGCAAGTGGCACCACGAGAAATACAAAATGTACAGTCTGAGAAGAAAGAGCACCAGTGAAGGTAATGTTGGAGTTAAGTCCTACATTCAAGGATGTAAGAAGCTTAAAGAAAAGCCTGAGGCTAAATGGAATAAATGAAGAGGTACCTTCAGTAAGACCCCACCCAGCTGATCCTACGTAGAGCTTGTAAAAATCAAAATCTTAGGCAGCATAGGAAATCATTAACAAGATGAAGCTTATGCAAATGTCAAACTAGGAGTGGGCCAGATTCCAGTACCAGAAGACAGCAGAATATGCATCTTCTGGATTTAAAGTCAAGAAGGATACAGGAAAGGGGTTATGGAATCTTCCTTTGTGGTTAAGGAAAGCCATTGAGCCTAGGCATATGGCAGGGGAGTTAGTCCCAGCATGAGTCCAGACAGGGTATTCTGTGAAGTTCTGAAGGTGAAGCTTGGATTGTGTTGGAGGTGCCAAGATGGCAGAGGAGCCAGAGCTGTGGGATAGCCACCAAAGAGAGCTGTAGACAGGTGCAGAGGAGTGTTGCGGCCAATAAAGCTGGAAGAAGTGGGAGATTGGAAGAACCATTTAAGACAGAATTTGTAGCTTGCTCTGCTGGTCTTGCTTTGGTTCAGTATCCCTTTTTCTCCGTTGTGGAATGGTAATGTGTATTCTGTGTATTGTTGGAAGTATGTGATCTGCTCTTTTATTTTGATTTTCTATGTGGTCACAATTAAGAGACCATCTTGAATCTCAGAAGAAACTTTGGACTTTAAAGTGGTCTTAAGACTGTGAAAGACTATAAGGACTTTTGAAGTTAAACTAAAAGCATTTTGCATTATGATGTGGCTATTAACCCACTGAAGTCAAGGAGTATAATGTGTTAGTTTGAATGAGAATGGCCCCCATAGAGTCACATGTTTGAATGATTGGTCCCAGTTAGCAGAACTACTTGAAATGGACTAGGTGTAGCGTTGTTGGAAGACATGTGAGCTCTGAGGTTTCAAAAGCCCGTGTCAAGCTCGGTCTTACCTCTGTCTGCAACTTGCTGATTAGATGTGAGTTCTCAGCTACTGCCCAGCGCCACACCTGCTGTTTGCCTCCATACTCACCACCATGATGGTTATGAACCAACACTACAAAATTGTAAGCAAGTCCCTAATTAAGTGCTTT
>NW_004949103.1:10871734-10878812 GCF_000317375.1 Microtus ochrogaster
TGGGATAGATGAATACCGACCACCTCGGACCTAGTCAGTTAGGCCTGTTTCACCAGCTTTGCACCTGTGTCTCTCTCCTTCCTTTGCTTATCTGCCTACTTAGTCTTGCCTTCTCTAACTATCTGGGAGTTGAGGTCTAGTGCTAATGTCCACAAGATTAACTTTGGTGCCGTGGGATGGGCACTAGAGGAATAATGACTTATAGTACAATCTAGAAACATTTCTGGACTTTTTTTTTATGCTCCCAATTGTGCTATTGAACAAGTTACGGTGGCACAAAGAAATGCTACCTAGAACCTGATGTAGGGAGTGCCTTTAGTTGTGAGATGTAATCTTCCACACCTTTGGGTACTCTTGTGATACTCACACTGAGGTAGCGGCCTCCACTTCCCCTTTGTTTCTAGCTAACAACAACTGATAGTCGCACTAATAAATATTCTGCTGTATTTCCTCCCAGGCTGTTTTTGTACATTCATATTTTCAAAGCTATGATCACAGTATGTATTCACTTTCAGTTGTTAGTTTTTGCCTTACCAGTGCAATCTGCCTTTCTTTATAAACATTACACTTAAAGCTGATATAAAGTTCCACCATTTTTGGAAATGTTTTTTTCAGTGTTTTCTTATAATTAAGATACAGCTCTGAATAAAGTTTCTCTTTCTTTTCTTCTCTTAGGATAGATTCTCAGAAATGGAATTTAAGTGTGAAAGAATTGTGAAGCTTCTTAAGAGTCACCATACTCGCTGTTAAACTGCTTTTGAAAAGCATTTCTACCGTTTCATCTTACCACCATCCTAAAACAGTATGTGTCTTACCATGTCCTCTGTCATTGAACATTTTATTCTTTAATCTCTACTGCTGCCAAAAACTTGATTACATTTTCATGATTCTATTTTAGCCCAATGAGCCTTGATTCTCAGTGGTGGCAGGGAGCCACTAAAATTCAAAGTCACACACATGCAGAAAATTGGCAAATGTTTTTGCAAACGCATGTAAACAGTTTTATTTTTTCAATTAAGCACACTTCATTTTCTGACTTCATTCCTCCCATCCTTTCTCTCATTGGCTCTTCTTTCTCCCCCTCCCCCCTCTCTTTTCCCATCTCTCCCCGTTCTTCCCTCTTTTCTATTTTTGAAACAGGGTCTTCTGTAATCCAGACTGCCTTGGGATGTGGTACCCTCCTGCCTCCGCCTTCTGAATGCTGGAACAAAGGATTTCCCTCCTACTCCCAGCCAATGAAAGGTTTTGACCTCAGCACTACTGACATTGGAGGATTTTTGTTGGAGCTGATTGTTTTGTGCATCGTAGAAGTTGGAAGCATCCTTAGATTCCAGGAACTCCCTTAGTTTTGACAACCAAAAAATAATCATTCAACACTACCAAAACTACCCAGGAGAAAATAATCCCTGACTATTGTTCTACTGGAAAAAATACAGCTCTAGTCATCCAGGGTGCATTCCAGCGATAAACTCTTATTTGGTAGCTTGGATCTGATTGTCTGTACTCAACACTTCCATCTCCTCTTTGCCAACAAAGCCCTGATTTTGCTAATATGAGTCCAGGGGCTGAAATATGTGTAATGTTGTCTGGCCTTGCTGGCCTACCAGTCATTCTAGTCTTTTCCACTAGCTTTTCTTTGTAACCAGAATTCTGTCCTGACCCAGAGGAGCCAACTAAACATGGGCATCTGAGAAAGATTTCCTTTACTGACTAAAAGAAACACTTCTTCTCAAACAGATCCTTCTATATGTCACCTTAGTTGGTTTTCTAGGAGCTCCTATATAATACACTGCTCAGAAATGGTGAAATGCCTAAGATTGAGCAACAGGCAAGACTTTTGTCAGAGGGGTCATCTTTGATCAGAGGTCTGTCTCCAGGCTGTTTCAGCTTGAAGAAATGTTCAGCCAGAGAGATAAAACCAGAGGACTTATTCTGGCCCTGAACAAGCAAGAAAGTACATCCAGACAGGTGGAAGTATAATGAGAATAATTCCAAAAACACTTTGGACAGAAACGGGAGCTCTTGGGAGAGTTATTTGCTCTGTGATCACTGGGCAGAATTGCAGTTGGTTACTTTCAGTACTAGTAGTGCAGAGGGACTAGAAGAGGTAGAGGCTGATGGGGCTAGTGCTGCTATATCTTGAAGAGAGTATGGGGTGCAATGTGAACAGCCAGGAAGCAGGGATTCAGGGAAGGACTTTGATCCCATGGTTGGCATGGATTAATGGGTGAATACTGATAGGAAAGAAAGGTAGATGTGTGGGAGTGCTTGTAGGCAGAGGAGTGGCTGGGAAGAATCTTCAATGGGGGAAAACGTAAGTAACAGGATAGCTGTGTGGTATGTTGGGGAGTGGTAGGGCAGATTGATGGAAGAGCAATGGTTAATCTGTAGCAACAACTCTTGGCTTTTATTTTGATCCCAGAGGTCATTTTCTAACATGGGAAAGAATATCTGAAGGTTTCAGTAGACTGTATTTGTCTTTTAAAGTGCAGCTCCCCTCCATGGACTGAGCATTATATGCCAATATCGGATAGTAGGAGGGGGCCCTAGATATCACAAGCTTACTACACAAAACGTGTGTGTGTGTGTGTGTCTGTGTGTGTGTGTGGTGTGTGTTTGACTGTCCTTCCTTCTCTTTTCTTTTTTTTAAATATTTATTTATTTATTATGTATACAATATTCTGTCTGTGTGGATACCTGCAGGCCAGAAGAGGGCACCAGACCCCATTACAGATAGTTGTGAGCCACCATGTGGTTGTTGGGAATTGAACTCAGGACCTTTGGAAGAGCAGGCAATGCTCTTAACCTCTGAGCCATCTCTCCAGCTCCCCCCTTCTCTTTTCTTTATCTCTTTCTCTCTCTCTTCCTTTCTGACACAAGGTTCGTTATGTAGCCCTAGTTGTCTGAGAACTTGCTAAAAAGCTGCCTTTATACTCATGGTGATCCTCCTGTCTCTGACCTCAAAAATGCTGGGATTAAAAGAATGCATTACAATACCTTGCTTTATTTAAAAAAAAAACAGTAATCCCCTACTATAAGTCAGATATATAAATGAGAATTGTAGATGAATTCCGAGCCCCAAATGAGATATGATGACAATTAAAATCTAATGACTTATACACAGTAAGATTTGGCCTACACTGTATGCAAGAGAGGTGCATTTGCTAAAATTACAATGACAAAAGCAATCGGAATATAGTGTGACCAATACCCAAGCACCTGGAAGTTTTGTTTGTTTGTTTAATTTCAGGATGATGGTTTGAGAAAGGGTCTCACTATGCAGTTGCAGTTTAGTGACCAGCTCGTTTTCCCCATGTTCTGTCCTGGTTCTGCAAATGCTGTCTCTTGGCAGTTACTTTCTGGATTCCACTTTACCAGGGACCACAAATACAGAAACCTAGGATGGCAGATCTTTCTGTAGGCATGGTGGGATGTGGCTCTGTAAACCATGAGAGCTCAACAAGCAGTGACACTTGGTCTTCCTAAAGATCATTTTACAGTCTCCAGCTTTTGTCTGCGGTACAGCCAGTGACTATGTCATTTAGCTACTATTCTATCAGCCAAGGTGGTTACAGCTCCAACACTTGTCAGATGGGGAATCTAAGGAATCTGGTGGGTAGTTTCAGGGTCTCCAGATAGATCATGGTAAATGCTTATGTTATTCCATCATGACTACACAGCCTGGATCCTTCTCTTGGATCTCCTTGGGTTCCCTAAACATCTCAGTATTTTACGAAATGCTTGCTTCCTTAAGAATTCATACACAAATTATCTTCCAAGCCTAGAAACACCTCAAGGAAGACTTGAAGAGCAATTCATAACTGTCTTAATCAGTTTTGCAGCCAACGAACCAAAGTTCTAGGGAAGTGAAAGTTTCAGAGTTCAACCCAAATCCAGGCCTCCTAGCATCCAAGATATCCTGAATGTCACTATTCCAAGTAAACCAACAACAAGGCATATCTTCAGGACACAGGCTATGCTTGGGACGTTGATTGCTGTTGCTAGTTAGGCATGAAATGTTCTTTTAATTGTGAGAGCACATGGAGTCCTGAGGGGTTCTGGGAAAAGGGGCTCTAGTCCTTAGGTCCTTCTCTGACTGATAAGGAGGAGTCACCATACTTCTGCAAGTTTTCTAAGAACTGGGTGATCTTCTTGAAAGAACTGCCCTTCTTCCAGAGGACTCTGGGACTAGTATTGATCCCCTGATGTAGAAAACTGGGACTTATTCAAAGTCAATGTTAAGAGTATTTCAGCCCTGCATACATGAGGACCTCAGTCAAAGGCATTTGTTACCATTAGTTGACTCATAGAGGCTGTACTGGCCACCCAGGGGGAAATCTGGCAACATCTCTAGACAGTTTGGGTTGTTCTACCTGGGAAAGGGCTGTGGGTTTTAGTGTCAAGGTCAATTCTGCTGAACTTCCCCACATACACTAGATAGCACCTACTCCGAAGAATCAGTTGGCTCAAAATGTCAACAGTACTTAGGCTAAGACTGCCTACCATAAGGGAAGAGTGATGCTTAGCCTCCATACAGGGCCCCAGGTCAGCAGCAAGGGAGATCAGGATGGGGACGTCTTTTGCTGTCAGTCTGGGCTTTCAGAAACTTGAGAAAGTAAGTGCACTTAGGGCTCCTACTAGGGAGCAACAAGTCCAAGGGTACAGATACCTTCCTTCTCCAGGAGAAACAAGAGCAACAGAAGGCAGGAGACCCTCTTTCCAGGGAAGGACTCCCCCAACTGCAGCAATGAGGAAATGAGAAGCAGCCAGCTTGGAGGCTTAAGGAGTCTCATTTCATTTTCTCTTGCAGTAGCCCTGAGGCAGGAGAGAAAGCTGGGCGCCATGCATAATAAACAGACAAAGGCAAGGAGCCCTGGGTAAGTTCAGGAAGTCATCTACCTAGTGATAAGGCAGGAGCTAGTGCCAAGTCTTTTCATGTTGTGATGGACAGAACTGTGCTCTCCTCATCGCCCACATTCATTCAGGTCTAACCTCCAGTATAATGCCTTTGGAACAAGGCTGTAGGGAGGTGCGTGTGTGCGCGTGCAATGCGAGTGTGTACGTGCGTGTGCGTGTGTGCGCGTGCACATGCGAGTGTGTACGTGCGTGTGCGTGTGTGCGCGTGCACATGCGAGTGTGTACGTGCCTGCGTGTCAAAGGACAACGTGTGAGATTCACTTCTCTCCTTCCACTGTGAAAGGTAGGTCATCAGATTTGGTGGCAAGCAGCAAGTGCCTTTTACCTGCTGAACGGTCCTTGTGGTCTTTGTTGGGAGGTTCCTCATAAGGAGGTAACTGAGGATAAATTAAGCCACAAGGACGGGAGTGGTGTACTTTTGTAGGAAGAGGAAAATACCTTCCTTCTTTCCCTGTGAGTACACAGCAAAGACCATGTGAAGAAACCAGAAGTGAGGAAGAGTGCTCCCCAGAAAACACCCTGCCCCGCCTCTATCTTGGACTTCCAGCTTTCAGAATAATGAGAAATAAAATCTTTCTGTTTTAGCTATACATGAAGTGGGATTCTCTTACTGTAGGCTGTATAGATGGATAAAGATGCCAATAGATGGCTCTTCACCAGGCGCTTCCAATTCTCTCATTGCCTTATTGACAGTAAAGCCACCAATGACCAACTCTGATTTTATGACTTTCTTTTTCACAGGCTTAAATCCACTTTATGTCTTTGTCCTACCTGCAACCCACCAGTCAGCATTCTCTCCATTTGAAGGCTCTCCTTCCTTCATTCCTAGGCTTATGAAGTACCGCCTTCACTCTGAGTCTCAGCTTCCTTCTTGGGGCTTTGCCATGGGCCAGCAATCCTCAAATTTCAGGGTTTTTTTTTTTAATTTATATATATACATTCTCATCTCTCTCTGAACACTTTTCCTGGGAAAGTTGCCACAAGACCTATTTCCATCAGGACCTTAGTGTCTTCCTCACTAAGGAATTCCCAGAATAAATCTGTACTAAATATCTGCCAAGTGAAGGAATGAAAGGACAAATAAACACACTCTCCCTTGTGAGGCAATAACTTTAAAAACTAGATTTCTAGCCTAGGCACCTCTTCTGAGTTCTAGACTTAATACATCAGTGACAAGCTGTAACAGTGTCACGCAACAATCATCTCCCCAAATTTAATGATTTAGACACCAAGAAGCCTTTATGGTTGTGTAGGATTGCAGTGGTTGGACAGTGGTCTGCTCTCAGTGCTAGGATTCGGGTTGTCTGGACTCTAGCTATGAACTGAAGCTGAGTGCAGCTCTGCTCCTTTAAGACCAGGTGGTAGTACAGTGGCCACTCTCTTTCCTCCTGGCAGTGGTTAAGCCTCACAAACTCACTTAAGGTCTTCATCTACATCCACACTCTCTAATGTTCCAGAGAACAAATTAAGTCTCAGAACGAAGCCTGTCTTCAATGGGCTGAGGAAGGACCTCTGGGTTGGTGATGGGAGTAAGAGGAAGTAAATGTTTGATCACTGACACTAGCACAGCTGTCCAGTCTACCAAGTTCCTACCTGCTTTAATAGTCTACAAGTTCCTTAACTAACTGTGCTTTTCCTAAGCGTGGAGTTGGGTCATCATGTCCTCATTCCAAGTTTGGAGTCTGTCTACTATTGTCAATTCCTTTGACTCTTGCCCATTCCATTTTACGGAAGCCCCCACTACTCCAGTCTACACAGCTGAACACCTCTCCCCCTACAGACACTGGCCTGACTCATTTGTGTGTTTTCTACAGTTCTGAGAATCTATATTGATGGCACTTCTAAATCCATTTCCCACCTCTCATTTTACTGGGTATGTTTTCCTCCTGACCGTTGGCCTCAGCTGACAAGATCTCCTCCTTCTCTGCTTCAGCGTGTCTAAGTGGCAATGAGGAAACTGGACAGTGGGTAGTCCTTTTAAACCCTGACGCGATACCTTGGAAATAATCTCTCCTCATCGGTCTTTCCCAGTGACAGTATTGCCGGATTCGGCACTGAGACAGACATTAGGACCCTCCAAAGGAGAGAGGTCATTTATTAGATAGTTTTGCTTTTTCTATGTCCTGGTTTAGATTACATTTAACACACACACACACACACA
>NW_004949103.1:10878912-10898421 GCF_000317375.1 Microtus ochrogaster
GAGAGAGCTTGATTCTAATTTTTCCTCTTCTATTTATTTAGGTTGTTATCAGATAATTTAATAGTCTTCCACAGGACAAATGGGCCTTGCTCCATGTGGCTGAAGATAGGAATAGCAAGTCTGGGTGAATGCACTTTGGCAACACAAAGAGGAAGAGCTTTCCAAGATGAATGTTGGCAGTATTGCTAGCACTTGCCTGCTGTATTACTTTCTCCTTTAAAAGAAAGCTGACCTAATTTTCCCAGCCTAGAGCCCTAATGGACTCTTTCAGAGGCCATCCTTCTCCGACATAAAGAGATGCATTGTATTTAATGATAAGCCTTTTAATGGAATTTGCTATTTCTGGGTCTCTGGGAACATGCCATTAATGAGCTTGCAAGCGCAAGGAATAGCAGATGCTTGAGGAGCATGCTTTTCAAGGACAGGCTGCCCTCGCAGGAAAATGAACAAAACCAGAAACAGGTTCTCCTTCATTCCCTTGCCTTTAACCAAACTCGGATCTAGATAAACTTGGGTTTCAAATTCTGAATGCACCATGCCCTCATCTCCTTACTCCCTAGCACCTGCCTATGTGCCATTATCTACAAATGTTTCTGCCATAAATCAACCACAACTTAACCTGCAAAATGGAAAACTAGACCAAGAGACCCAGAGACTAAGAAGCTGACATCCTTCAAGCTTGTTTGGATGTGCAAGTTTGCCAAAAACAAGTGGAGAAAGATGGGGTGACCAGTTTGAGTTAAATTTTCTAACTTCTAGGAGCTGCTTAGCTCTGGGCTCAAATCTGCATACTGTAAAATAAAAGCCTGTTGTTAATCAGAGTTCCCTCTTCACGGAGCAGCATATTTATTATCACTATTAGTGCACAAGGCTCTTCCGAATTGCACCTCTAAAAGGGAACAGCGCACGGAAACACGGAAGCATATGTACTGGCTGTGGTTGAGGAGCTCCGCCATCGGTGCATCACTTAGTGCTCACAGTGAGCTGGTACCCAGGCGTGAGTTAGCATCCTGTTCAGACTGGAATTTTGCGTCCATGTCCATTCTTTAATCTGGATCTTAATGGTATGATGTGGGAGTGTCTTTATCTATCTGTTGCTTTCATTGGTTAATTAATAAAGAAAACTGCTTGGCCTGATAGGGCAGAGTTTAGATAGGCGGAGTAGACAGAACAGAATGCTGGGAGGAAGAGGAAGTGAGGCAATCGCCATGCCTCTCCTTTCTGGGTCAGACGCAATGAGGCTCCAGCCCAAGATGATGTACACTAGAATCTTCCCTGTAAGCCACGGCCTCGTGGTGCTACACAGATTATTAGATATGGGTTAAAGCAAGATATGAGAGTTAGCCAGTAAGAGACTAGAGCTAATGGGCCAAGCAATGTTGAAATGAATACAATTTGTATGTTGTTATTTCGGGTGTCAAGCTAGCCGTGCGGCAGCCGGGCAGGATGAAAAGCAGGCCTGCCTCCCTCATCACTACACTGGTACTTCCCTGGGCCTTGGCATCCACTGTAGGGCTGAACGTGTATTAAAATCTTCCTTGTCTTGTAGTTCAAAGCCATCAGTTCACACGGACGAGTGAGTTCTCAGAAGCATGTTAGGAGCTACTGGTAATTTAAAGAGGGAGAAGCTCAAAACCAAACCACAACAAACAAACACCCATGAAAACAACAACAAAACTTGATCATCTCAAAGAACGATCAATCTATAGTCTGTACTGTCACTTAAGAGTGCACTTAAAATGTGGGTTCTCCAACCATGGCTGGTGACTCCCAGAGAACTTCAGTAGTACTCTGGGAAGGAAGACGGCTTTGGTAATGGTAGAGAAATGGAGAAGACTGTCTGTTCTCTGTGGTTGACATATCAAATTATCCCACACTTGCAAGTTTAAAATAATAATCTTATTCTCTCTGAATTCTAGGAAACAGAAGTAAAAAGTCCATATGACTGCAGAATTTGCTCCCTTCTGAACCTTACAGGGAATTTATTCTTTGCCTCTTCCACTTTCTGGTCGCTCCAGGCAGTCTTTGATCTTGGTGCATCACCGCAATCTCACCTCAGTCTTCAAGTGTCCTCCCTGTCCTCTGTACCTTCTTCCATTCTATTAAATCATCTGCTGTCTTCCTCTTATAAGAATGCACATTATGGACTTTAGGGCCCAGTCAGGCAACGTAAGTCTGCACCATCTCCTTGCCTCGTTATATCTGCAAATACTCTTTTCCTCCAGTATTCTTCCAAGCATTCATAGTAGGGATTTGCCGTGGACACTGTGTGCGTGCGTGTGCATGTGTGTGTGTGTGCATGTGTGTGTGTGCATGTGTGTGTGTGCATGTGTGTGTGTGCATGTTTGTGAGCATGTGTGTGTGCATGCATGTGTGTACGTGCATGCATGACTTTTTAGTCTTTTGCAGTTAGTATCAAGAGAAAGCAATATCTATGAACAACACACCAAGAAGGGACACTGAATGATCCTACAAACATATTTCAACTAAACAAGAGTCTCAGGGTCAAGAAGCAAGGCTACACAGTGCTCATTTGGAATTCAGCAGGCATGGGAATATAGTTTTAGGAAAAACATTTTTTAAAAAAAAACATTGTTACACTTCAGAAGTCTGGAAAAAACACTGTTCTCAATGACGATACCAAAGATGCAAAAGTGGGTCTTTCTGCTCCCTGCTTCGAAGGTTCTACAGTTAAGAAAAAAGCTTTCTAGGGAGACCAAGGTCAATGACTTGCCTCTCAGGTAATTGCTAGTATGTGTGCTTTTAGTGGGCCTCTGAAATATGAGAAAAGCATTGGTTTCTCTGATATTTTAATTTACCTAGGAGCATTTTCCAGGTATATTCTCTTTCCCTGGAGCTCACAATACACTAAGTAGCTTCAAATAGGCTCCGGTGATCTAACAACCTGGGCTGTGATTCTGGCAAAGTAGTTCAAAAGTAAAGATGTAAGCTGGGCATGGCAGTGTTGAACACCTTTAATCCCAGCACTCAGACGCCAGAGGCAGGCAGATCTCTGTAAGATGGAGGCCAATCTGGTATAGTGAGTTCTAGGACAATGAGGGATACATAGAGAGACCCTGCCTCAAAATTCAAAACAAATCAACAACAACAAAATGATGCTACTGTCTCTGTAACTATAGAGATTTCTCTCACAGATCTGTTCTTGTGTTTGGATTATGAGAGAAGAGAGTTACAATAAATATCTTTTTAAAAATGTGAGGTTTATAAAGAACAACTCAGGTTCCCAGGACATGTTTTCCTTTGGATTGTTTGAAACATCATTAAACGTTTCTCTTTCTAGGTTGTTTCCTTTCAATCTCCCTGATCTTCACATACACCAATTTGTAACAAAGGTAAGCTCTGCTAAAGGAGTCATCTCCAGGAAAGGCTCTGGCAAGTGTGCAGAGGCAGAGAGTCAAAAGAGAGACCTTCATATTATTGACTATAGTGAGGAGAAACTGGAATCAACCAAAATGCTGGCAGGGACAAGGAAACTTTGTGATCATTCGGATTACTCGGGCTATCCCAGTTCTTCCTTAGTAAACAGTTACCATGGTAACTTATTTCTGTACACAAGCAATAGACAATCTTTCATAAGTCCCCATTCAATCCCCATCTACAAAAATGTTTACACTTCATCATTTTTGGGGGGTCTAGAGTTGCCTGTTTATCCCATCTTCGTTTATTATTGCAATTATGCAATTTAATGCCAGATTGCATCAATTATATATTTATGTGAAAAGAAAGTTCTTGTTGAAGGCTTCTGACAGACCAAAAACAAAGAGAGGCTCATAACAATACACCACTCACACACACACACCTAACAAACCAATACAGCATCAACATAGGTGTTACGAAGAAGTATGAAAGGACTAGCAAGTGGGTGCAGATGGTTTAGAAGCATTAAGAACTCTGACTCATCTATGTGACATATTCTCAGTCTTCATATGAAAGACACTAAAACTAGAAAAACAATACAAATGTTTTATGGAATGTGTCTTGGTTTTAAGTTGCTATGAAAAATACCCTGACAAAAAGCAACTTCAAGTAGAAAAGGTCTATTTGGGAATTCATTTCCAGAGAGCTCCAGGTAAGCATGCTGTGGGAAACACGGCGCCAGGCAGTGAAGGCATGGAGGAGGAAGCAAGAACTTGTCTAGGCACATTTCAACCACACTCAGGAATTAGAGAATAAACTGAAAAACCTTAAGACCTTCCACTATGACTCTCTTACTCTAGGGATAAGCCCCGCCCCTTTAGGGGGCGTGTTCGCCTCAGGCTAATGTTTACCTATAAATCTGGCTAGTGCTTGCAGCGCTTCTTCTGCTTTCCTGGTCTCCATGGGAACAGTGGTTCTGTAAGTCTATTTCTCCATTAAACTGTATATATTTTTACAATCTGTCTGCATTCATTTACGCCATTACATCTTACTCCAACAAGACTTCACTTCCAAAAGGATCCATAACTTTCCCAAACAATACCTCACGTTGGGGAGCAAGTGTTGAGACACATGGTCCAGCCTCTGGGCAACATTTCACATTCAGACACACAGTGGGTGTGATGTTATTGTCAGAGAACTGAAGGCTGTTGTGATATAGGAGATAACACTTAGGGGCAGGAAAGAGCCACCTCAAGTGATTAACAGTAATAATTTATTATAGGTGAACAAATTTCATTCTAAATGAAACTTGAATTTCACTTCAAAACAAACCATTCTTGGGTTTTAAATTTTATAGCTACAATCTTTGGTTTACATTAAAATGTTGTTCTTGCCACATTATGCAGAGCGAGAGTGATCAAAGGGAATGCCACAGCAGGAGTTGAAGGCCAGAAGCGAAAACCTGGATGAGGGCCTGGAGGCAGACATGAAGAGTAGAAGTAGACCCATTTTCTTTATGGGATGAAGTCATATGGAATTCATTCAGAACAACATTTTAAAAGGAGACAGACATAGCTCCTTTTATGTTTCTGTTTTAAATAGTTTTATGAAGATAATAATTTTTTATACCAGGCACTTTTCCTTATACAGAGAAATGACATTCAGTATACTGACCCACAACTATCATTTTCTGACTTCAGAACATGCTTTACCCCCAAACAAGATCCTTAGACACCTTTAATCAGGACACTCAGGGGGCAGAGGCAGGGGGATCTCTGAGTTTGAGACCAGCCAGGTCTATACAGTGGGTTATAGGCCAGCCAGGAATACACAGTGAGACTCTTAAAAGAAAGACAGGAAGGAAGGGAGGGAGGGAGGAGGGAAGGAAGGAAGGGAGGGAGGGAGGGAGGGAGGGAAGAACAAAGCCCTTAGCCACTCTTCATACCATATTTGAACTGTGTTTCTTAGCATTTATAACTGCCAATCTTTGTACATACATTTTTGTATATATTTTGTGTATTTCATCCACCTACTCCTTGGTTGACAGACATTTAGTTTGTTTCTATTTTTTTAGGCATATATAAGTAATATTTCTATGAACTTCACATAAAAAGTTTTATGGAGACAGGTGTTTTCATTTCTCTTGGTACTCAGCACTGTAGTTATTGGGTCCTACAACATTCTGTTTAACTGTTTAGGGAACTGTTGAGGCCATTTTTCAAAGTGGCCACGTTATTTTGAATGTCTTCCAGCAAAATGGGAGGGTTTGCAATCACTCTGGTTGCTGCTGTGTGGAGAAAAGACTGGGGGAAAGCTGTGGAGTGGAGATGGGGAAGGAGAGAGGGGACGCGAGTTGAAACATCTTAGCAGGGTCAAGGACACTCAGCTTAGGGAGCACTTTCTACCATCTTATGGTGTGATCCAGAGGAGAGTGGGGGATAAATGCCTTTACATTACATCATGGGTTAGACCATTAAATTACAAGATTCCAACAGAGTGGGCTTGTTAAAACAGATCTGTAGTTTTCAAAGTACAACCGCTTAAATATCGGTCCCCCAACAAGCGTCTACAAGCACAAGAATATTTTCAGGGAAGTAGGTGGAATCAAGTTGGAGGGTGTAATGAAACTTGTAACTCCTTTAAACCAAGAATGCACAGGGGCTCAAGTGGGAGCCTGTGACAGAGGATGCAAGGCATCATTCCTATTGCCTCACGATACTTCCTGGCTTCCAAGGCTAGAGAAGGGCTTGCTTTTCTCCAGGTTACCAGGGTAACAGTTCATTCCTCAGTTTACTGTGCTGTATTCACCCTCTACAGTGCATCAGATTCAGGATAGGAAGTCAAACATCTTCTGGAACTGGACAGTTATAGCTCATGTTAGGAAGCCTCATGAAATATCATCAGGGCAGAATCCAGTTTAGGGTCACCATTGCATTTAGTGGTGAAGTTTATAATTAGCAGTGTGCACGTGTGTGTGTGTGTGTGTGTGTGTGTGTGTGTGTGCATATGAATAGGGATTTATCTAGGGTCTTTGTGTATGCTAGGCAAGCATACTACCATCATTGACTTGAACTCCCAGGCTTTATAAATTCTAATTTGGGACAAGGCTAACTAAATTGCCTAGGCAAATCATTATGTAGCTGGGGCTAGCTTGAACTTGCAATACTTTTACCTCTTCACCTCGGCCTCTCAAGCAGCTGGAATTATATATATGTGCAGCAAATGGCTGCGTGGTTTCATGTGCATTTTGGACTTTGGATTATTGATTATTTAATTATTGGACTACCAGCACTATGCCACTATACATAAAATTAGGGATTTTTTATTTTAGGATATATATATATATATCAGTGTAATGAAAGAAATCCTAACCAACTACATGGGAAGAACATTTTTAAATGCATGTGGATGCTTTGCCTGTATGTAAGTATGTGTACCGTGTGTGAGGAGTCCTCTCGGAGGCTGGATGAGAGTGTAAGGTCCCCTGGGACTGCATTACAGATGGCTGTGAACTGCCATGTGGGTCTGGAAATCAAGCCAGGATCCTCTGAAGAGCAGTCATGCTCTTAACTGCTGAGCCGCCTCTCCAGCCTCGCACATGGAGGGCATTTCAATAGAATTTAACAAACTTAGTAAGGTTCTATTTTGTGCCAGTTACTATATCAACGGCAAGAGAAACAGATGGATAACAAAAACGAATTATCATATAATAAACCCATTTAAAAGAAAAAGGGTTTCAAAGGCTTTTTTAAAAAGGAAGGGGAACATAAAAAAAATAAATGTGATCCAATTTTTAACAACAAAGCCAATTCAGGAAAGGAAACAAGAGAAAACAGGGAGGAATGTGTATTCACGGAAGCCACAACACGAGATGCACCTGGATGCCCACTGGAGGATGAACATGTGTTATCCATACACAACAGCGTGCTATCCACTTCTAAAACAGAACAAAGTCCTGTCATTTGCTGCACCAGGAAGGGAACTGGAAGGCATTACTGTAACTGAAGTGAGTTGGGCCCAGAAAGACAAATGCTGCATCTTCTTACTTACATATAGCAGCTAAAATGATTGATTCCATGAAGGTGAAAATAGAATGATGGTTACCAGTGGCTAAGAAGAGCAAAGGGGAAGGAGACGGCTGGTGCCGAATATAAAGGTACAGTTGGGGTAGGTGGAATGCCTTCTCATGTTCCAGAGAACCACAGGGTAACCATGGTGGACAACAGATAGTTATGTCTTTCAGATTAGCTAGAGAGGGGTTTGAATAGTCTCAGCACAAAGAAAGAGGGTGATGGAGACCCTGGCTATTCTGAGACAAGCGTTACGTATTTGAACCATCACAATGTACCTCACAAAGACATACCAGTTTATACATAAATTAAAATTAAAAATAAACATTAAGTGTGAAAGATATGTACAAAGCGAAGCCTTGGATTGTACTTGACTGTGTCATTTCAGAATTTGGAATAGGGGTATGGATTAAAAACTTTTGCTGAAAAAAATGAATTGAAAAGTGTAGAATTGCACAGCGACTTTGGGAAACTTCCTAGTTTCTTAGAAAGCTAAACAGAAATTTAGCATAGACAACCAATTTTTCTTTTAAGTTTGTATCCAAAGGCACATATGACTTGCATATGTATATATAATGTTCATTGCAGTATTGTTTATGATAGCCACAAACATAGATTCCAAAATTATCAATTGGCAAAAGGATAAATAAAACATGAGATAACTATACAAGAGATGCATGCATGAACAATAAAAGATATGAATAGATGATGAGATAACATGATAGTCCTCAAAGGAAAAGCCGGAAATAAAGGATTAAATATTGTATGATTTCATTTATATGAAATGTCCAGAAGAGATGAACCTGGAGATTTGGGTTGGAGAGATGGCTCAGTGGCTAAGAGCGTTTGTTGAACAACCGTAAGAAACAGAGTTCAAATTCAAGCACCCGTACAACAAGCTATAACACCAACTCTGAAATGGATAGAGATACAAGGATAACTGAACTTTGCTGGGTGCTAGCCTACGTATAAAAACTATAGCCTCTTGGTTCAGGAAGAGACCTTGCCTCATCGGAACGTATTGATAACATATTGAGGACACTTGGCATTTTCTTCTGGCTAGCAGCATGTGCACACAAAACATGTGTATATACTTAATCAGACACATACATACACATGATTATGTAAGTAAATCTTTTGCAAAGGACAGAAAAGAATGACAAGTTGCTGGGGAGGGTATGAATAGGAACTAACTTCCAAGGTGCATAAGAAATGGACCTGTCCTCTAAGTAGACTTTGTTTATGGATCATTGCCTAAAAACAGGTTGAATTTCACTGACACGTAAAGGAAGTTTTTGTTGTTGTTGGAATATCCACTCAGGTAACTTTAATAGAAAATGTCATAGTGAAATAACTATATTGAAATATTAAAGACAGTTCTGAGACTGAGTTGAATAAAGTTCCCGAGCACTCGAACCAGTAATAGAATATAAATCAGTTCACTAATCTTACAGAACATGGGAATAGAGACTAAAGAAGAGAAAAATGGTTTAAAAAACACAAATATGATGGAAGAATATCAGCAATCACCTGGATCCAATTCACCTATCAAAGAAAAACTCATGGAAATATTAAATGCGCAAACGTGGGAAATATGCACTGTACAGATAGCAGAGAAAAGAAGAGCAATTTATTAGAAACAAAAATTTTTACTTTAAGCAATTAGCATGTAAAGTGGTAATGAGAGGCACAACATAGCAAGAAGCAATCATGATTTGTAATGGAGAATATACTCTAAAAAAATATTGACGATTACCAGGGATGGTGTTTGCCTTCTATGTTGCTGGGTCTTCATGACTTAGCAAATAATAGGTATTCCATAATTATTACTGAATGGGATCACTACCGATTCCCACTGCAGTGATCTGTTTATATATTTGACATACTACAGAGGAAAGGACTGTGTCTTAGTTATGGTTTCTATTGCTGTGATAAAACATTATCACATAGGCAACTTGAACAAGAAAGGTTTTATTTCATCTTACAGTTTGTAGTCCATCATTCAAGGAAGTCTGGGAAAGAACTGAACAGAGGCCATGGAGGAATGTTTGCTGGTTTGCTCAGACTGCTTTCTTACCATACCACATGACCACCTGCCCAGGGATGGCAGCACCCACAGTCAGCCTGGCCCTCCGATTGCAATTAAAAACTGCACTACAGACTTTCCTACAGGGAAAGCTTATGGGGGCATTTTCTCAATTAAGAGTTCTCTTCCAAAATGACTCTACTAGCCAGGAAGGGAGGCGCTGAGGTTTTATGGCATGAATATTCAGTTTATGGGCTTGGAGAGAGGGCTTAGTGGCTAACGGTGCTTGCTGCTTTCCCAGGTGATCTGAGTTTGAATCCCAGAAGCTACATTAGGTGGCTCACAGTCACCCGTAACTCCAGCTTCTTGGAAGCCCACATCTTCTGGCTTCCATGGATACCCATCCAATGGAGTCTATACAGACACACATGTACACATAAGTAAAAATAATAAAAAAGATTTTAAACAATTTAATAGCTTAAATGCAGCAGACACTCCTAGTGTGACAATAAACCATCACTGTTACAACTCAAGGATGATTTCTTTCATAAAAAAGATCCTTGTTTCAGAACACAATGGCGCACTCTGTTCCTGCTCCCTCAGAACTTCTCATTTGAACTATCTCATGTAGCAACTGTATGCCTTTTAAATTTCTCCTGCTATCTCAAATCTTGCTTCCCTTCAAAAATTACATTTTAGCATCTTGAAGACAGGGAGTGACATCTACTATAATAGCCTTTCTAGGTACTAAAGTGATTTTTTTTAAACAGTAAACATAGGTTTTATTATTGGTACTATGAGATAGTATGGGTTACATAGTGGCACAAGGCAAGGCTTCCAAGAAGCGACTGTTTGAAGACAGGCGTGTGTGCAAAGAATAGGAAGAAGTTAATGGCAGGACAGGAGAAGATAGTTAGTGTTCTGTCTCAAGCCTGTGGTAGCAAGGGTGCCTGTCCATCCTTCTAAAGGACAGGTGTGGGATGTGCACGGAAGATGCTTAGGAAAAAGAGTAGAGCGTGTCCTTCATTACATTCTGGACAAAACCTGGAGCAGGTCTTCTACTGGTGGGCACTGTTAGAAGTTAGAGGCGAAAAGAAAAATCCCAAGTAAATGGCTAATTTAATCTACTCAAACTCTATAGGAAAGATGGGAAGGGACATTTTTCTTTTACAGACATACGGAGAGACTCTGGGAGGAGTTGTTCCTAATTGGGGAATTGCAAGGGATTAGCAGCCTGCAATGGTAACATCTCAGACGCACAGCCTGAACATATTCAACTAGGACCCCGAGATGAAATAGGGAGTGGACTGGCTGACCTCCCAAGGTCTTTTCTATTCCCACAGTTATATCCGGAATCCCTCCTTTTTCCACTTACGCACATACACATGCCTTTAGTCAGTTTGATAGTAAGTCCCCTGGGCTGTCTTCCAGGGTTAGTAGGACACCACACAAGGCTGATGGCACTCAACAAATGATTCAAATATTTGTTGAGTGAAGGAATAAATGAATCGTGTTTAAATAGGGCTCACATGATCTCCCCAGCTGTAGAGCAAAGAGAACTGGTAAGGGAGCATGAACATACACACACACACACACACACACACACACCTTCTCACACTCTAACCTTGAGAAAGCACAGCCCACCAGCTCAGCAAGAAGGCTGCAGGAGTTTCCTTGGCAAGGATCCTGTCTGTTGCTTCCAAATGCTGTCTCTGGAAGGTCACTTCACCCAGCAATAGGACAGCTTCCCTTGGTCTCCGAGACAAAGTTTGTTGAGGTTCAGTGAAGATCTCCCCTGGGGATGCGTCCGCATTCCCACCTCTACTCTGGGTGCCCCTGGCGCACAACTAGTCCACCCGCAGCGCCCTGCCTTACCTTGGTGAGCTGAGCGATTTTTTTGCACATTTTCACGTGCATCTCGGGATCACAGTCCATTCTCCAGTCCGAACCAGCGCGGGCGTCGGCTTTAGAGCTCGCGCAGGTTCCTGGCGTGTGGATTTTGCTGTGGAGGGTAGATGCCATCGCCTTAAGGCGCCCTGCACTAAAAAGCTCTGGCTCGCACTCTCCCTGCTGGCCCTGTGCACGTACGTGCGAGCGCGGGCGTGAGGGCTTTCTCTAGAGAGGTGGCAGGCACTGCGGTCCTGCCAGCACAGCCGCGTGGCTCCCCTTTCCGGAGGTGCCTCCCTCTCGGGCTCACTCGCGCACCCACCTTCCTCTGCTCGTGCTCGTTCGCTGGCTAGCTGGCTCACGGGCACCCGCACCCTGCAGAGTGGCGCTGGCGCTCTGCACGTGGGGTTCACGATCTGCGGATGCTTCCGAGAGAGTGCGGGCTACACCAGCAAGAGAACAGCTTCTAAGGGGTGATAGGGAGGTCTGCCCTGGACAGGTAGTTTTCTTGGGCAACTGGATGGTATGAGGCTCCCAGGTCCGCTATGAGAGATCCAGCCCAAGGTTGATTGACCGGGCTTAGAGGAAAAAAATGCTGGCAGTAGTCCCTAGGAGTCCGGTGAGTCAGAATGAAAATACCCTAAAATCCTGTGAATTGGTAGTAGATGGGACAGGTGAGACAGCGGATCCAATACCTGCAGCCCTGATGCTGGAGGGTGAAGGTAGAAGGTGGCAGGGGGTGGAAATAGGGAGTGCTGATTCAGGGAGGTTGGGATCCAGAGCTCAACATCGGACAGTGCTGGAGCCTCAGAACCACAGAGCAGGACTGACTGGGAGCTCCCCACCCCACCCCGCGGGCTTGGAGAGGAGCCCACTCAGTACTGAATGCTAGAGGTGTCCAGCAATGTCAAGTCCAAGGCCAATAGTGACCGAAACACGAAACAAAATAAAACCCCACATAACTCTTAGTAGGGAAAAGGTTAGCAGCAACACAGAGAAGAAGTCATGCGGGAGGTAAAGAGGCTGGTAGCTGGTATAGGAAAGGAAGGCACAAGGAGCATCAGATGCGGCTGAAAAGCCAAGTCTGTCCAGTTAAAGTGAAGTGGCCCATCAAACTGTGCCATTAACTAAGACAGGCCTGAGGCTGAATCCTGCCACCGTTTGAAGTTGCTCCCTTTAGTTTGGGAAGGAGATGGGTAGCGGGTGAGCGAAAGAACCAAAACCTTTTCTGACTTTCCTTGGTTTTAAACAGTGGACTCTGGAAAACATGACAGGACCTTGGGCAGATTTTTCTGAAGTGTGAATACTGTCGTCGCTATGAGTTTGCACAGTTAATATATATTTTATTTTATAAACTGTCTGACCCTCCATACGGAGGTGACATTACTCATTTTTATAGGTGAGGTAAATTAACAGTTGGTTGTGAAATGGAGACACCGATACTTCTACTTTGGTTTTATACCCACTTCCCCGGGCAGTCACAGCACCCACAATAGCCACCAAGAGAATCTTAGGCCTTATCCTAGGACTCCTTGGGACAAAATCTCCTGCAATCAGCGCCAGCAGTCCATGTATTAAAAACACAAGCTCCCTATTTAATTCCAAGTCATGTAGAATGGCATCTACAAGATCTTAATAACGCGCCAGCTTTTACAGGAATTCAACCACTGCGCAAATGAGAAGCAAATTAGCTATGGCTTCAACACAAAAGAAAAATGACTCATCATTTTGAATTATCACACCAGTGGCCCCCTGAGTCATAGTATTTGGGTGTGAGTACACACATGTCACAATGGCCACATTCCTGGTGAGTCTCCTAATATGTGCTAGCGCCTGAGTACTGCATTGTAATAAAATTAGTCATACATATCAATTAATTGTAATCTCATCCCTTTCATTTCTTCTTTGCGTTAGTGTCGAGAAAGTAAAACAACTTTAAAATATGTGTTAGGGCTGGGTATGGTGGATAACTCCTGAAATCCAAGCTCTCTGAGCCAGAAGCATTGTTTCTCAATCCTCTCTCCCAAGGGAGATTTAAAACAAAACACCTTGTCA
This sequence comes from Microtus ochrogaster, assembly GCF_000317375.1. Classification (NCBI taxonomy): domain Eukaryota; kingdom Metazoa; phylum Chordata; class Mammalia; order Rodentia; family Cricetidae; genus Microtus; species Microtus ochrogaster. Next base: position 10,892,329 of record NW_004949103.1, read on the forward strand.
CAAAAAGACAACATTTGCTCTGAGATTGCATTAAGCATATTCATATAAGAACACAAAATATGGCATTTTGGAATAAAATGTATTGAGGCAAAATACAATTGGGTTATATAAAATGTTAATATGATTATTAGGGACACTACAATTTGTTTTGGAAACGGCTGCCTTTAAGTCTTTGGTAATATCATTGTTTCCTGCTTTCCTTAGACTGGCCATAGGTGTGGAGCCCTGTGAAGAGAGAAGAGAGGCACACTGGCACAAACACCTTCTCTGTACAGGAAACAGTCAGTTTGCAAAGTACACTTGACTTTAGGGTACATGGGGAGGAATGGACCTGGCATTACTGTGTTTTATTTCTGGTTTATTTTTAGAAGTCAAGTAAATGGAACTCACTAGTACTCAAAGAGAGAATGACCTGAAGCTTCCTAGTTACATTTGTAACAAATGTTCCTCACTGAATGGAAAGCAAATACTTAAATGCAGTTAAGTATTGGTAATGTAGTTGATATACAGTTGAATATTGGAATACAGGTACATCATTTAAAATAAATTTAAAATTTAATATATATTGGTGTTTTGTCTGTATGTACGTCTGTGAGCCACATGCTTTCCTGGTGCCTGCAGAGGCAAGAAGAGAGTTACGTATGGTTGGGAGCTGCTCTGTGAGTGCTTGGGAATTGAACCTGGGTGTTGGCAACAGCTAGTGCTCATCACTTGTGAGTCATTCTCCAGCCCCCAAATTGTTATTTCTTAATTTCTATTTCTAGATCTGACCATTGCCTTACTTTAATCATTTTATACTGTTACTGTAACATACATGCACATGTGTGTGAACACATGTGCGCACACACACACATCCACACACCAAAACCACACACACAGAGACACACTTTACCAACTGCGTTTACATGAAGCTAGAAATCCTCAAATCTCAGCAAACCCTCAAATCATTAGGAAGTTGTTTATATTAGTACTATGGTTCCCCACCTCAGAAACGTTGATTCCCTAGGACGAGGCTGAGGAAATACAGACAATTATTTCTGTTACACTGCTGTTGAGAAAGGCAAACACTAATTTGAATATTGCTTTGATGACACAAGCAGGCCTTGGCAGTTCACTCTATGTCTTCTTGCTTGGTAATGTTTCCCTCACCCCTTGTATTCCAGTTCCATCAACCCTCATGTTACAGTTGCTGAATCCTAGGTAGCCCTGGCCAGACTGGGCCAGGCAGAGATCCTGGAGCTCCCACGTAGGAGTCATTTGATGAAACTTTTGGAATATTACATTTTACTAATAGATTACAATTACTGTTCTGATATTTTAAATGAAATAGCAGAAACTAAAATAAATTAGAATTATTTTTTCATTTTGAAATTTGTGATTCAGAAGTCTAGTTTTTAGCTCAGTTTAATTTCAACACTGATTTTAATAACTTTTTTATCTAAATACCTATAAAATTTTGTAAGCTCAAGGGATGGATTGCAGTATAAACACTTTCAGTCAATTTGTGTGAGTTTGTAGCAATTTTGTTCAAACTCAGTAGTTATGGCTTCCTTAGCCAATCAGTTCTTAGGAGTTATTCATAAAACTATAGCATCTAAGAACATTTTTTGTAATAGGTAATATGTTCACAAGGTACAGTATTCAAACACAAGAAAATGAAGTCTCCGTCAAAAGTGTTTTGTTAGTCTTCAGCTCTCTCCCCCGCAGACAGCCACACCTGGACGTTCAAAGCAAGATTCTGAACCACTGTGTATTAAGTATCATGTTGACTGAGGAGAAACATAGCTCTCCCATACTGCATCACCTCCCATTCATCAGCCTTATTCTTTCAGAATTTCACTAGGGGCTGTGGAAATCATGAACATGAGGGCAGCAACAGTTATTCCTACTAGCTACATAACCTCTTCATTTATGATTTTTTTAAAAAAGGTTTTTTTAACCTTTTATTTTTATTTTATGTGAATGGATGTTCTGCCTACATGTGTGTGTTGGATCCCCTAAGACTGGAGTAACAGACAGTTGTATGCTGCCACGTAGGTGCTGGGAATTGAACCTAGATCTGGCAGAGCAAACAGTGCTTTTAACCCCTAAGCCAACCCTCCGTTACTAGGGTTGCAATAAAGTCCGGGTCTGGGTTGGCATTGGGTTCTAACAATACCTACCTTTGGCCTTTGGCAGGTGTAAATGGAGATTGTGTTTTTGTTTCCTGGTTACCAAAACCCAAATAATCACACAAAACTATATTAATTACAACACTGTTTGGCCAATGACTCACATGTATTCCTAGCTAGTTCTTAAATCTTAACCCATTTTTTTTTTAAATCTGTGTATTACCATGAGGCTGTGACTTACTGTAAGGTTCTGGCATCTTTCTCCTTTGACACCTACACGATATTTCTCTGACTCTGCCTACTCTTTCTATATGTCTCTGTTTGGATTTCCTGTCTGACTTTACTCTGCTAAGCCATTGACCAAAGCAGCTTCTTTCTTAAGCAATGGTAATAAAACATATTCATAGCATACAGAGGGGAATCCCACATCAGGCAGGCTAAACAGCAGCTGCCTCCTCTTATTCTGATACTCCTATGATTGAAAAGATCAAAAGCAATGGTTCTGTGTTAGATAAATGGCAAACTTGGTGACTGTATCATTTTATTCTCCCACCAGTAAAATATGGAAGTTTATCTTGGTATGTATATTTGCAATCACTTTATAGTTTGCCCTTTATTTGTAAAAAGAGACTGCTCATTTGTTCCCGGCCGCTCAGAACTAAATAATCACACAGAAACTATATTAATTACAACACTGCTTCACTAATAGCTTACATATACCCTTAACTAGCTCTTATATCTTAAATTAACACATTTCTATTAATCCGTGCATCACCTCGAGGCTGTGGCCTGCTGGTAAGGTTCTGGAGTCCTTCTCCTTCAGCAGCTACATGGCTAGCTGAGGCGGTGAACATAACTCCACCATGTTGGATGGGGTGGAGCCAACAGGCAGGGCCGTGGAGTTGGTCCCAGTCATGTCTGCTTGGCATTTTTATAAAAAGGCACTCCTGGTCAGAAAATGATTACATATATGCAATAAAGATGGAGTCAGACAAAAATAAACCTCTGAATGGGTCACATGTGTTTAAAAATGTAAATAGGCTTGGGAGAGAGAGAAAAAGAGTATAGACAAGAGTATAGACAGTCATAGATGAAAAGAGTAAAGATAATAAAATAAATATTAAAAAGTAATAGAGTTAAAAAATAAGCCATGTATAGATGGGATATACACAGAGAGTCTGGATTGTGTATATTATTGTTTTTTCTTTGAATTTTTTGACTGTGAATGAGCTAAGTACATAGAGACATTTCATTGTACAGGCTGCTAAGCTAAACCTGTATATATAGTATATTAACTTCAAAATTTGAGCTTAAGGTTATGTTACTTTGGAAAAGAGGTTTTTCTTTTGCTTCCACAGATGATGAGAACTGTGGATTCCTTCCAGGCTAATGTGATTTGATGGAGCAAGGTCCTCTGAAAGGTCACAATTAACCCTAAAACTACTTTGCCCAACAAATATCAAGAAGCAGTTTGGAGAAAACTATGACCAAATTCCCAAAATAATTATTTATAAATTATTGTTTTCATTTAAAGGGGGTTGGGTAAAAATTGTAAATGGTCACAGTTAATCGCCTTTTTTTTTCTAAAAAAAAGGGGGGGATATTATATAGAGATGAACACTTTGCATTGGTGTGGATCTTGGTCTATTGATATAAATCTAAGGTTGATTTTGTTACACTGTATATATGTATTTCTGCTCCTGTTTAAGGTATTGTGTTTATGCAGCTCATTTAAAGTGCAATATGTAGTTAAGAAATACAGATTAATATATAGCCATCTATATTAATCAAACTTTTAATTACAAGCAAGCTGCATCATTCTGCTCACAGACCACACTCAGTCGGACTGCCTGCCTGAGTCAGAGTTTGCCCTGGCAGGACAGCCCAGAAAGCCGGCATTTTAAAACAGCACAGCTTTTTTCCTGCTATGGCTGAAAACCGAAAAGCATGCATTCATCTTTTCGTCAACACCGTTTAAGTGTTTCGTGGCAGGACCTCTTAAAAGAACAGTGGGAACTGGGCGGTACAGAAACCCCAACAGGCGAAACCTCATGTTACAACCATATAAATAAATTGAGAGAAAAAAAACCACATTATCATCTCACTACATGCTGAAAAACATTTGACAAATCTGACACCCTTTTATGATAAAGGTCTTGGAGTGATCAGGGATATAAGAACGTATTTAAATATAATAAAAGCAATACACAGCAAGTCAACAACCAGCATCAAATTAAATGGAGACAAATTCAAAGCAATCTCACTGAAATCAGGAGCAAGACAAGGCTGTCAACTCTATCCATACCTATTCAACATAGTTCTTGAAGTTCTAGCTAGAGCAATAAGACAACAAAAGGAAATCAAGGGGATACAAATTGGAAAGGAAGAAGTCAAACTTTCACTATTTGCAGATGATATGATAGTATACATAAGTGACTCAAAAACTCTACCAGAGAACTCCCACAGCTGATAAATACCTTCAGTGATGTGGCAGGATACAAGATTAACTTAAAAAAAAATAAGTAGCCTTTCTATATACAAATAATAAAGAAGCTGGGAAAGAAATCAGAGAAATGTCACCCTTCACAAAAGCCACAAACAACATAAAATATATTGGGGTAACACTAACCAAAAAAGTGAAAAATCTATATGACAAGAACTTTAAGTTTCTGAAGAGAGAAACTGAAGAAGAAACCAGAAAATGGAAAAAAATCTCCCATGCTCTTTGATAGGTAGAATCAACATAATAAAAATGGCAATCCTACCAAAAGCAATCTACAGTCTAATGCAATCCTCATCAAAATCCCAACACAATTCTTCACAGACCTTGAAAGAACAATATGCGGGCGATGGTGGTGCACGCCTTTAATCCCAGCACTCGGGAGGCAGAGGCAGGCGGATCTCTGTGAGTTCAAGACCAGCCTGGTCTACAAGAGCTAGTTCCAGGACAGGCTCCAAAACCACAGAGAAACCCTGTCTCGAAAAACCAAAAAAAAAAAAAAAAAGAACAATATGCAAATTCATGTGGAAAATCAAAAATCCTGGATATTCAAACAGTCCTGTACAATAAATGAACTTCCAGAGACATCACCATCCCTGACATCAAGCTCTATTATAGAGCTACATTAAAACAAAAACCAAAAAAAAAAACCCCAGTTCAATATTAGCATAAAGACAGACAGGTTGACCAATAGAATAAAATTGAAGACCTGGATATTAAATTAATCCACAAACATATGAACACCTAACTTTTGACAAAGAAGCTAAAATTATACAGTGGAAAAAAGAAAGCATCTTCAACAAATGGTGCGGGCATAACTGGATATAAACATGTAGGTTAATGCAAATAGATCCATATCTATCCCTTCACACAAAACTCAAGTCCCAATGGATTAAAGACCTCAGTATAAATTCAACCACACTGTACACAATAGAAGAAAAAGTGGGAATTAGCCTTCAATGCATGGCACAGGAAACCATTTCATAAAAATACCAGTAGCACAGATACTGAGAGCACAGTAAATAAATGAGACCTCCTGAAACTGAGAAGCTTCAGTGAAGCAAAGGTCACAGTCAATAAGACTACTGAATGGCAAAATATCTTCACCAACCCCACATCAGAAAGAGGACTGATCTCTAAAATATATAAAGAACTCAAGAAATTAGATATCAAAATTCCCAGTAATCCAATTAAAAATGGGGTTCAGATCTAAACAGAGAATTCTCAGCAGAAAAAAAAATCTCAAATGGCTGAAAGACACTTAAGGAAATGCTCAACATTCTTAGCCATCAGGGAAATGCAAATAAAAATGACTCTGAGATACCATCTTTCATTAGTCAGAATGGCTAAGATCAAAAACACCAATGATAGCTTATGCGGAGAGGATGTGGAGTAAGGGGAACACTCCTTCACTGCTGGTGGGAATGCAGACTTGTACAACCACTCTGGAAATCAGTATTGCAGTTTCTCAGAAAATTGGGC